>NW_027397110.1:1376851-1377239 GCF_003265705.2 Callorhinus ursinus | reverse complement strand
TTAACATATATTGCATTATTTGTTTCAGAAGTACAGATCTGTGATTCAACAGTCTTGCACAATTCACAGCGCTCACCATAGCACATACCCTCCCCAATGTCTATCACCCAGCCACCCCATCCCTCCCACCCCCCACCACTCCAGCAACACTCAGTGTGTTTCTTGAGATTAAGAATTCCTCATATCAGTGAGGTCATATGATACATGTCTTTCTCTGATTGACTTATTTCACTCAGCATAACACCCTCCAGTTCCATCCATGTCGTTGCAAATGGCAAGATCTCATTCCTTTTGATGGCTGCATAATATTCCATTGTGTATATATACCACATCTTCTTTATCCATTCATCTGTCGATGGACATCTTGGCTCTTTCCACAGTTTGGCTA
>NW_027397110.1:1319413-1376751 GCF_003265705.2 Callorhinus ursinus | reverse complement strand
TTCTTCTTTATCCATTCATCTGTCGATGGACATCTTGGCTCTTTCCAAGTTTGCCTATTGTGGACATGGCTGCTATAAACATTGGGGTGCACGTACCCCTTCGGATCCCTACATTTGTATCTTTGGGGTAAATACCCAGTAGTGCAATTCCTGGATCACATGGTAGCTCTAATTTCAACTGTTTGAGGAACCTCCATACTGTTTTCCAGAGCGGTTGCACCAGCTTGCATTCCCACCAACAGTGTAGAAGGGTTCCCCTTTCTCCACATCCCCGCCAACATCTGTCGTTCCCTGACTTGTTAATTTTAGCCATTCTGACTGGTGTGAGGTGGTATCTCATTGAGGTTTTGATTTGGATTTCCCTGATGCCAAGCAATGTTGAGCACTTTTTCATGTGTCTGTTGGCCATGTGGATGTCTTCTTTGGAAAATTGCCTGTCCATGTCGTCTGCCCATTTCTTGATTGGATTATTTGTTCTTTGGGTGTTGAGTTTCATAACTTTATAGATTTTGGATACTAGCCCTTTATCTGATATGTCATTTGCAAATATTTTCTCCCATTCTGTCGGTTGTCTTTTGGTTTTGTGGGCTGTTTCTTTTGCTGTGCAAAAGCTTTTTATCTTGATGAAATCCCAATAGTTCATTGTTGCCCTTGCTTCCCTTGCCTTTGGCGATGTTTCTAGGAAGAACTTACTGCGGCTGAGGTCGAAGAGGTTGTTGCCTGTGTTCTCCTTTAGGATTTTGATGGACTCCTGTCTCACGTTTAGGTCTTTCAACCATTTGGAGTCTATTGTGGTGTGTGGTGTAAGGAAATGGTCCAGTTTCATTCTTCTGCATGTGGCTGTCCAATATTCCCAAAACCATTTGGTGAAGAGACTGTCTTTTTTCCATTGGACATTCTTTCCTCCTTTGTCAAAGTTTAGTTGACCATAGAGTTGAGGGTCCATTTCGGGGCTCTCTATTCTGTTCCATTGATCTATGTGTCTGTTTTTGTGCCAGTACCATACTGTCTTGATGATGACAGCTTTGTAATAGAGCTGGAAGTCCGGAATTGTGATGCCGCCAGCTTTGCTTTTCTTTTTCAACATTCCTCTAGCTATTTGGGGTCTCTTGGGTTCCATACAAATTTTAGGATTATTTGTGCCATTTCTTGGAAAAAAGTGGATGGTGTTTTGATGGGGATTGCATTGAATGTATAGATTGCTCTAGGTAGCATTGACATCTTCACAATGTTTGTTCTTCCAATCCATGAGCATAGAACGTTTTTCCATTTCTTTGTGTCTTCCTCAGTTTCTTTCATGAGTATTTTATAGTTTTCTGAGTACAGATCCTTTGCCTCTTTGGTTAGGTTTATTCCTAGGTATCTTATGGGTTTGGGTGCCATTGTAAATGGGATCAACTACTTAATTTGTCTCTCTTCTGTCTTGTTGTTGGTGTATAGGAATGCCACTGATTTCTCTGCATTGATTTTATATCCTGCCACTTTACTGAATTCCTGTTTGAGTTCTAGCAGTTTTGGGGTGGAGTCTTTTAGGTTTTCCTACAGTATCATATGATCCGCAAAGAGTGAGAGTTTGACTTCCTCCTTGCTGATTTGGAAGCCTTTGATCTCCATTTGTTGTCTGATTGCTGTGGCTAGGACTTTTAATACTATGTTGAATAGCAGTGGTGAGAGTGGACATCCTGCCGAGTTCCTGACCTTAGGGGGAAAGCTCTCAGCTTTCCCCACTGAGAATGATATTTGCTGTAGGTTTTTCATAGATGGCTTTTATGATATTGAGGTATGTACCCTCTATCCCTATACTCTGAAGAGTTTTGATCAAGAAAGGATGCTGTACCTTGTCAAATGCTTTTCTGCAGCTATTGAGAGGATCAAATGGTTCTTGTTCATTCTTTTGTTAATATATTGTATCACGTTGATTGATTTGCGGATGTTGAACCAACCTTGCAGGCCAGGGATAAATCCCACTTGGTCGTGGTGAATAATCCTTTTAATGTACTGTTGGATCCTATTGGCTAGTATTTTGGTGAGAATTTTTGCATCCATGTTCATCAAGGATATTGGTCTGTAATTCTCCTTTTTGATGGGGTCTTTGTCTGGTTTTGGGATCAAGGTAATGGTGGCCTCATAAAATGAGTTTGGAAGTTTTCCTTCCATTTCTATTTTTTGGAAGAGTTTCAGGAGAATAGGTATTAATTCTTCTTTAAATGTTTGGTAGAATTTCCCTGGGAAGCCGTCTGGCCCTGGACTTTTGTTTATTGGGAGATTTTTGATGACTGCTTCAATTTCCTTAGTGGTTTAGGTCTGTTTAGGTTTTCTATTTCCTCCTGGTTCAATTTTGGTAGTTGATACATCTCTAGGAATGCATCCATTTCTTCCAGGTTATCTAATTTGCTGGCATAGAGTTGCTCATAATTTGTTCTTATAATTGTTTGTATTTCTTTGGTGTTGGTTGTGATCTCTCCTCTTTCATTCATGATTTTGTTGATTTGGGTCGTTTCTCTTTTCTTTTGGATAATCTGGCCAGGGGTTTATCAATCTTGTTAATTCTTTCAAAGAACCAGCTCCTAGTTTCGTTGATCTGTTCTACTGTTCTTTTGGTTTCTAGTTCATTGATTTCTGCTCTGATCTTTATTATTTCTCTTCTCCGGCTGGGTTTAGGTTTTATTTGTTGTTTTTTCTCTAGTTTCTTTAGGTGTAGGGTTAGGTTGTGTATTTGAGACCTTTCTTGTTTCTTGAAAAAGGCTTGTATTGCTATATGCTTTCCTCCTAGGACTGCCTTTGCTGTATTCCAAAGATTTTGAGCATTTGTGTTTTCATTTTCATTGGTTTCCATGAATTTTTTTTATTCTTCTTTAATTTCCTGGTTGACCCATTCATTCTTTAGTAGGATGCTCTTTAGCCTCCATGTCGTTGAGTTCTTTCCGACTTTCCTCTTGTGATTGAGTTCTAGTTTCAAAGCACTGTAGTCTGCAAATATGCAGGGAATAATCCCAATCTTTTGGTACCGGTTGAGACCTGATTTGTGACCTAGGATGTGATCTATTCTGGAGAATGTTCCATGGGCAGTAGAGAAGAATGTGTATTCTGTTGCTTTGGGACAGAATGTTCTGAAAATGTCTGTGAAGTCCATTTGGTCCCGTGTGTCATTTAAAGTCTTTATTTCCTTGTTGATCTTTGCTTAGAGGATCTGTCCATTTCAGTCAGGAGGGTGTTAAAGTCCCCCATTATTATTGTATTGTTGTCAATGTGTTTCTTTGCTTTTGTTATTAATTGCCTTATATAATTGGCTGCTCCCATGTTCGGGGCATAGATATTTACAATTGTTAGATCTTCTTGTTGGATAGACCCTTTAAGGAGGATATAGTGTCCTTCCTCATCTCTTATTACAGTCTTTGGTTTAAAATCTAATTTGTCTGATATAAGGATTGCCACCCCAGCTTTCTTTTGGTGTCCATTAGCATGGGAAATGGTTTTCCACCCCCTCACTTTCAATGTGGGGGTGTCTTTGGGTCTAAAATGAGTCTCTTGCAGACAGCATATGGATGGGTCTTGTTTTTTAATCCAATCTGATAGCCTGTGTCTTTTGATTGGGGCATTGAGCCCATTTACATTCAGGGTAACTATTGAAAGGTATGAATTTAGTGCCATTGTATTGCCTGTAAGGTGACTGTTACTGTATATTGTCTGTGTTCCTTTCTGATCTATGCTGCTTTTAGGCTCTCTTTTTGCCTAGAGGACCTCTTTCAATATTTCTTGTAGGGCTGGTTTTGTGTTTGCAGATTCCTTTAGTTTTTGTTTGTCCTGGAAGCTTTTTATCTCTCCTTCTATTTTCAATGACAGCCTAGCTGGATATAGTATTCTTGGCTGCATATTTTCTCATTTAGTGCTCTGAAGATATCATGCCAGTCCTTTCTGGCCTGCCAGGTCTCTGTTGCCAATCTAATGTTTCTACCATTGTAGGTTACATATCTCTTCTCCCGAGCTGCTTTCAGGATTTTCTCTTTGTCTCTGAGACTCATAAGTTTTAGTATTAGATGTCGGGGTGTTGACCTATTTTTATTGATTTTGAGAGGGGTTCTCTGTGCCTCCTGGATTTTGATGCCTGCTTCCTTTCCCACATTAGGGAAGTTCTCTGCTATTATTTGCTCCAATATACCTTCTGCCCCTCTCTCTCTTTCTTCTTCTTCTGCGATCCCAATTATTCTAATGTTGTTTCGTTTTATCGTATCACTTATCTCTCGAATTCTGCCCTCGTGATCCTGTAGTTGTTTATCTCTCTTTTTCTCAGCCTCTTTATTTTCCATCATTTGGTCTTCTATATCACTGATTCTCTCTTCTGCCTCATTTATCCTAGTAGTTAGCACCCCCATTTTTGAGTGCACCTCATTAATAGCCTTTTTGATTTTGACTTGGTTAGATTTTAGTTCTTTTATTTCTCCAGGAGGGTTTTCTCTAATAACCTCCATGCTTTTTTCAAGCCCAGCTAGTATCTTTAAAATCATAATTCTGAACTCTAGGTCTGACATCGTACTAATGTCCGTATTGAGTAGGTCCCTGGCAGACGGTACTACCTCTTGTTCTTTTTGCTGAGGTGATTTTTTCATCTTGTCATTTTGTCCAGAGGAGAATAGATGAATGAAAGAACAAAATGCTAACAGGTTAACAACGTCCCCAGCAAATATACTGTATACAAATCAGAAAAGACCTGAAACCAAGGGAGAAGAAAGGGAAAGAAAGAAAAAAGAAAGAGAAAAAAAAAGAAAAGGAAAAAGATAAAAACAAGCAAAAACAGAACAAAACAAAAAAAACCAGAATATGATCAAATATGATCAGGCTAGTGCACAGATCAGTGCCACATGCTAGATTTTGGGTGTATTTTGGTCTGTTAGAAGAAAGTGCCCCCTAAAATTTTAAAGAAAGAAAGACTTATATATGTACAAAATAAGGGTTGATACAATGAAGGGATGGAATATGATTGTAAAGATGAAAATTATAAAAGATTTTATAAAAGGAATTGATAAGAAGTTGTTTGAATAAAGAAAGAAGAAGATTTAAAAAAAGAAAGAAAAAAAGGGGAGAGAATGTGATCAGGCAGGAGACTAGAACAAAGCCATACACTAGTGATTTAGGGTATATTTTGTTCTGTTAGAAGAAACTGTATCTCAAAATTTTAAAGAGAGAACAACTTATATATATATGCCAAAAATAAGGGTAACTACTATGAAGGGATAGATTATGACTCTAAAAATGAAAAATAAAAATGTTTTTTTTAAAAGGGATTGATAAGATGTTGGCTGAAGAAGAGAAAAAGAAAAATTCAAAGAAAAAACATTAAAAAAAATAACTTTGAAAGACTAACAAATCATGGTAAAAAAAAAAAGCCATGAATTCTGTGTGCAGTATTCCCCTAGTGCTGGAGTTCTCCCATTCTCCTTGATTGGTAAACTTGGTCTTGGCTGGCTGTTCGTGCTGATCTTCTGGGGGAGGGGCCTGTTGCCGTGGTTCCCAAATGTCTTTGCCGGAGGCGGAATTGCCCCGCCCTTGCAGGTCTGGTCTAAGTAATCTGCTCGGGTTTGCTCTCGGGAGGTTTTGTTCCCTGCAAGTTTTCCGTAGGGCTTTGGAGGACAGAGTGAAAATGGCAGCCTCCAATCTCCGCCCAGAGGAGCCGAGAACTCGGGGCCCCGCTCCTCAGTGCGCCCCCAGAGAAAAGCAGTCACTCCCGTGTCCCCGGTCTCCGGCCGCACTCCGTGCTCACCCGGCCTGTGACCGAGCGTTTCTATCTCTGGCACCCGACCCCGTGTGGAGTCTCCAAACCCAGCAGATCCCTGTGGTGCGCTCCCACGCTGCTCTTCCCCGGGGGAGGAAGGGGAGTCGCTCTGTCGCTTGTTGGGTCCCTGCTGGAGGAGCAGTGGCCCGACTGTCACCGATCACAGTTTATGGCCACCCCGAGCTGAGAGCCCGCGCCTCTGCTCCGTCTCTGCAGCCGGCTTCCCCGCTCCAATACCTGGGAGCTCTGCCGCACTCAGGCACCCCCGGTCTTTCTGTGACCCCGAGGGTCCTGAGACCACACTGTCCCGCGAGGGTTCCACCCCCCGCTTAGCCACTGGAGCGATGTCCCTCAGCGGAGCCGACTTCTAAAAGGTCCGATTTTGTGCTCCGCGGCTCTAGCACTTGCCAGAAGCGGCCGACGGAGGCCCCCTCCCCCGCCGTCTATCCTCCCGAATATCGCCTCGGATTCACTTCTCCGCACGTCCTACCTTCCAGTAAGTGGTCGCTTCTCTGTTCAGAGAGTTGTTGCTACTCTCCTGTTTGATCTCCTGTTGAGCTCGTAGGTGTTCAGAATGGTTTGATCCCTATTCAGCTGAATTCCTGAGACCAGACGAAATCCAGGTCTCCTACTCCTCCGCCATCCTGCTCCGGCCCCTGGTCTTTTTGTTTTTTGAGGTGTGGATTTTTTTAAAATAAATTTCATGGAGGTTGTCAATTTTAATCATGCTTTTTTTTTTTTTCTCAAAAGTCTAGCTTTTAGGTTTTGAGGTTCTTCTTTCAGAAGAAGACTTTGATTTCATTAAGTTCCACACTTTTTAAATTGCCTTTATTCTTAATTTTTGGTATTCACACCACTGTTTTTTGTTATTTTTCCTAACTTCCTAACTCTTGATTCTCAATCTTTCTTCTTCCCAATATGAATATTTCAGACTATAAAGTTTTCTCTAGTTTTTCATCAGCTGCATCCAACATGTTTGGACACATAGTGTTTTCTTACTGTTGAGATATATGTATTGTATAATTTCCATTACTACTTATACTTTAGGCAATAAGTAATCAAAAATAAGTATGTTTAAATTTTTTTAATATAGAAAAATTTTCACTGAAATTCTTATTGAGATAATTGGAGATTCACATGCAGTTAGAAGAAATGATACAGAGCAGTCCGGTGTACATTTTGCCTTGTTTTCTCCACTGAAAACGTCATGCAAAACTATAGCACTATGTCACAACTAAGTGATATAATCCACTGATCATACTCAGATTTCCCCATTTTTATGGTTCTCACGTGTGTGAGTGTGTGCATTCAGTTCTATGCAGTGTTATCCACATGCATAGAATACCATCCATCCAACAACACAGTCGAGACACCAAGCAGCTCCCATACCCACCGCCCTTTCTAACCACGCCCACCTCCCTCGCACCTGCCCTCCCCCTCCTACCCCTGGCAAACACTGCCTACATTTCTAAAGCTTTGTCATTTAAAAGTGTCATGTCTGTGGACTCATATGGTATGCAATCTTTTGGGATGGATGTTTTGCTCCACACAGTTCCCAGAGACCCATGCAAGCAGAAGCATGGACAGTCCTTCATTGCCCTCCACTGCTGAGTAGTATTTCAGGGTGTGGATGGACCCCAGTTTGTTTGGATGTTCTAAACGTTTGGGCTTTTGAGTTACCTTGTCATTGGTTTGCAATGTAATTATGTTCACAGAATATATTGTTTCAAGGTAAAAAAATGTTTTGCCTTTGAAATGTGTTGAGATTTGACTTACAGTCTAAATACAGGTCAATTTCCATAAGTGTTCTGTGTGTACTTAAGAAGAAAGTATATCTTGTAAATTTAAGGTGCACAGTTCTGCAGTCTATATTTTCATTTGATCCATTTGTTAATTGAGTTGTTTCAATCTTTTATATACTCGTCAATAAATATGTTTGCATCTTGATTTACTGTGAAAGCTCTTTTAAAATCTTCCAGTACGGTGCTGGGTTTGCCTATGTCTCCTTGACATTTTAAAATATATGTGCATTCATATTTGGACTTTTTAATGTTCCCTGATGACTTTCACATTTTCACTGTGAAGCCACCCTCTTCACCTCTGGTAGCTTTTTTCCCATTTTTCACACAGTTATGCCAAGATAGCTTTTGTCTCATTAGCTTCCAAGCCTGTGTCATTCTCTTTGTTTTCAACATGTGTTTCCTTATGTTGTAGGTTTTCCTTGCATCATGATATTGTCATAATTAGTCATATTTGAATGTGTTCTATGTATGTAAAACTCCTTGTGCGATTTTTCTGTTTTATCTAAGTTTTTTGCTTTTTTCCTCTCTCTTCTTTCTTTCTCTTGGAAGCAGGGTCTGTGTGTATGTGTGCATGAACTTCATGTCAGAAGAGCCAGCGCTATACCCAAAGGGACCAGGACAGGGACAGTTTCCTGGAACCTGGGAGAAATAAGTGATGGGTGAGGTAGACCACTTTGAGTAGCCTTCTGTCAAGGGGCACAGCAGCTCAAGGAGATCTGAAGCAAGGAAACTTGGGGAATGAGCCCCCTGAACCCACTTTTCTCCGTTCCTTTGATCTCTCATTGGACCTCCCTTTGCTCAAGTTTTTCACAAATTCAGCTCTGAGCCAGTGGGCTCAAGAGCCTGAGGGGGTAAGCATAAGATATCCAGCATCGCTGGCTACATAGTTATGCTGATTTATTTTAAGAAGTTATCATCACATGCCTGTACAATTTAGTCATACTTCTGTTACTTGATTTATGAACTTTACGTAGCACTGTGGTCTCCTGAACTGAGAATGACAGTGAGATCACTCTTCATTCAATCTGTAGTTGCCTTCCCCATCCACCTACTATTTGGTTAGTTATGTTATCATTTCTACATTGTTATAGCTTATACTACTTACTGCCAATCCCACAACCATCATCTGTGCAGTTGCTTTAACCTTACTATTAAATGTATAAGGTTCCCTAAGGGGCTTATCACCAGCTTCTTTATTCAGCTCTTTGCTGGCTAGCTTTGGTCTTTAGGAAAGTTGATGAGAGTTTTCATATTTGAGGAAAGATCTGTTCTTTGCTTTCTGTTCAAATAATCATTTAGCTGGGTATAAAATTATTGTGCGACATTTTCTTTCATTGAAATCTTTGTGGATGTTGCTCCACACTCTTCCAACACTGAGGGTTCCTATGGAAAAGCCCAGAGACAGATCAATATTGCCCCCAAATCTGTGTGGGAATAGGTGGATCTTACAAATCGAGGGATCTCATATCCGCCTCGTCAGGGCTAACAGTCATATAGACGTTGGAAATCTGCCTTGTCTCATATAGCTCTCATATTCTTTCTTATATTCAAACACTTAGACAATTTATTTCATTTGGCTCGTTTTTCACACTCATGCCCCCTGGCTATGGCTATTTGTCCTTAAGATGCTTCTGATATGGTCTTCTCAGTGATGCACATTTCTTCTGTCCTCTGCCATTCCTTGCCAAAATCTAGTAATCTATTTTCATCTCTTTTTTCTCTTTTATTATCACTTCCATTGTTCTTTTGTGTCTTGGCTTTAAGTTCCTGACTCATCACATTTTTTTGTTTTTGTTTTTTAAACTAGGGTCTTTAAACTCATAAGATACTATCTTTCCCTGATAATGTTTGCTATTATTGGTTTTCTGGCCAAATTTTTCTGTTGTACATTTTTAGCTTCCTCCTCTGTATCAATCCTAACTTTTCTTGTTATTTTGATTCGAACGAGGAGTGCTAATTCCAAGCCAGACATCTGTAGAGGGACATTGTGAGCCAGAGGGCCCATGGTGTGCACCTGGCTAAGAGCTGTGTGATGGTGTGTGTGCAGGCATGCATGTGGCACTGTGTGCAACACTGGTCTGCACGGGAGGGCATCTCTCTACATCAGTGGTTTCAAAGCCCTTTCTCACCTACAATCTTCCTCCCTTTGATCACTGTTGGACTGGCAGCCTCTTGCAAAGATGGCAGATGGTGCTTTTCTTTGTTTATTGCAAATGTTATGACCCTTTATGGTGTCAGGAGTTGTGGGGGAGCCTATGTGGCAAGCCCAGTGCTTCTTTGTATCATTTCCCCTGAGCAGCTGCCCTTCCGTGTGCTGACTGCTTTGAAAACATGTGCCGTGTGGGTTCCCCTGAGATATGCAGAAGGGGGTGGGCGTGTGTGGTGTGTGTTCCCCTGAGGTCTGCAGAAACCAGTGGGCGTGTGCAGTGTGGATTCCCCTGAGGTCTGCAGAAACCAGTGAGCATGTGCCATGTGGGTTCCCCTGAGGTCTGTAGAAGGTGGTGGGCGTGTGTTGTGTGCATTCCGCTGAGGTCTGCAGAAACCAGTGGGCATGTGCAGTGTGGATTCCCCTGAGGTCTGCAAGAAGTGGTGGGTGTGTGCAGTGTCGGTTCCCCTGAGGTCTGCAGAAACCAGTGGGCGTGTGTCGTGTGGGTTCCCCTGAGGTCTGCAGAAGCCAGGGAGGGTGGCATCTCTTACCCCTATCTCATTGCTGCCCCTCTCAGTGATTAGATATTATAAATACAATGGAATCCAAAGTAATCAATCCCTCCTCATTGCAAGAGACTATGTTTCCACCTGTTTTTTCTCCTGGTTTTCATTTGCATCAGAAGAGAAGGCAGCCAGCTTGCTACAGGGGTGACCCCCAGAGCAGGATGTTTATTTTTTTTTAAGATTTTATTGATTTATTTGACAGAGAGAGACACAGCAAGAGCGGGAACACAAGCAGGGGGAGTGGGAGAGGGAGAGGCCGGCTTCCCGCCGAGCAGGGAGCCCCATGCGGGACTCGATCCCAGGACCCTGGGATCATGACCTGAGCTGAAGGCAGACGCTTAAGCAACTGAGTCACCCAGGCGCCCCCCAGAGCAGGATGTTTATTACACATTTTCATGTGTGTTCGAGAGGTGAAGCCATCTGGACGGAGAGGGTCTCTCAGAACTCAGGGTTAGAGGAGAGAACGCAGTGCGGGGGCCCCGCCCGTCCCAGTCTTGGGCACTGGTGGAGCAGAAAGGGGTACCCTGACCCAAACCAGCTCCTTCCTGAGGCCGACTTGCTGTCAGATGGGAAGAAGCACTAAGGACACAGAACCGGGAGAGGGTAAGGGCGCTTACATAAGACCTGAAGGAAAGGCGGTGTGGGGACACCTGCGCTCAGGTAGACGTGAGCACAGGTGCAAAGGCCTCGGGAGGAAGGGAGCCCTCTGTGCTCCAGGCACACCCAGGAGGCAGGAGTGGACAAGTGGAGGGATCACAGGGAAGGGCAGCAGGGGGTGAGGTCAGAGAACCAACGAGGGACAGGTCCTGGGGCCCTGGGCACCACAGCAGGAGGACTCTGGCCATTACTCTGTGTGAGCGGAGCCAGGGGAGGGCTTGGAGTGGAGAAGCGGCACACGCTCCGACTGGGCCTTCAGGGGCTCACTGGCCATGTGGGGTCACAGACCTTGGGGGCCCCGGGAGCAGCAGGGAGCCGGGCGGCAGGGCCCGTGAGTGCCGGCGGAATGCCCTGGAAGCCTGTTCCCTAAGGTGAGACTGTGGTCTCACTGACCAGGGCCAGGGACACCAGCCCCCGCCAGCGAGAGAGGCAAAGGACAGGGAGCTGCTCCCTGAGCCAGGACAGATGTGGACCCAGGGGAGACGTATCCATCCGTTCCTGCGCTGAGGTGCCCATTTACCATGCGATGGTGGCTGATGTAAAATCATAAAATGGGCCATTTGCCTTTATTTTCCTATAACCTTGGACTTTGCAAAACTCTCTGAATAACTTACTTGGAACTGAACATCAGCAAAATGTCTGGCTCAGCGGTGTCCACGGGCCCCAAGTCCAGTTCCCTCTCGTCTTGCCCGCTGAGCTGTTGCCTTCAGGTCCCTGGGGCAGGGGGGTGCACACCCTGAGATGGGCTGATGCAGGTGCACCTGCTGGCTCCCCTTTTTGCTTTTAGGACACTAAAGGTGACCCCTTGTTGTCGGGGGCAAAGGGCAGTGCTGGGCGTGCGCTGGGTGCCGGGCTCAGCATTCACCTGGTTCCATCCTTGGGACAGCCTTGCAGGGAGCACCGCCTGGCCTCCTGTCTACAGAGGAGGAACACAGAGGTTTAGAGAGATGTGTAGCACCCCCTGCCCCCCGCAAGGCCACACGGAGCCGGCTGATTTGCACCCAGTCTGTCGGATTGCAGAGACCTGCTTTGCACCCCTGCACGGGGTGCAGCCCGGGCCTCACCCGAGGGGACAGCGGCCTAGTGACTGTATCAGTCAGGTTCTGCAGAGAAACCGAGCCCCGAGGAGACATGCAGATTTAAGTCAGAGGAGATGCATGGCTGGAAATGGCTCACCCAGCTACGGAGGCTGGGCAGTTCCCCGATCTGCCCGCAAGAGACCCGGGTCTGACGGGGACAAGGTGGGGGTCTGGGCTCAGCTGGAGGGAGGGGATTCACACCCTCCCTGGACCGGGTGAGGCCCGTCCACACTGGGCAGGGCCCCTGCTGGACTCAGGTCGTGAACTCAGACGCTCGTCTCTTTGGGAGACCCCCTCACAGACTCTGGAACAATGTGTGTCGGCTCTGTGGACATCCCATGGCCCTGTCAGCTGGACACATAAAACTAACTGTCCCATGACAACATGGCCACAGGGACCCACCTGAGGAGGAAGAGAGAGAACAGAAGAAAAGGGAGAAGATTGGCTATTTTGGGGACCAAAGAGGAAGCAGTTTCCTGAGCCTCAGGCTGAGCCTGGAAGAGAAATGTTATGTAGATGTGTTAGTTTCGGGGAGCTGGGGGGTGGGTGACAACCACAGGCGTGTCATCTGGTCCTCTCCCGGCTCTGGTCGCTGCAGGCCCACGTCAGGCCCAGGCGGGCGGCTGCCTCCCCAGGCCTCCCTCCCCAGTCGGCACACGGTCCTCCCTGTGTGTCTGCGCCTGATCCTCTCTTCTACAGGGACCCCAGTCACGCGGCTCGAGGCCACGCCCATATGCTCATTTACTTCAACCAGCTCTGCAAAGGCCCCAGCAAGCACAGTCACGTCCTGAGGTCCAGCCTGTGAATCTGGGGGACCCAGCTCAGCCCCTGGAAGCAGGTGGGTGGGGAGGATGGGCGCGTGTCCACTATGCTGCCTCATTAGACCCTGGGCTACGATGCGGCTCCAAGTCTTCCGCCCGTTCCTGACATTTGACCTCGACTCTGACCCCGGACAGGGCTGCCCCTGAGGAGCCCAGGCCTGTGAGGGATGCACCCACGCTGGGGTGGGGCTCAGCGGGACACTCAGTCCTGGGGCCCCGGCGGAGGCTCCGCGCGACCCCAGCACGGCGCCGGGCCCTACAAAGGACGCTGGGCCGTGCGTCCATCTGCTCTCTGTCATGGCTTTTTTGTTTTTCCGAAATGAAAATGGCTTTGTTTCTGTGATGCCAACAATCCCAGCAATCCTACCCCGGGTCTGGAGGCACAGCGGGCCCTCCTCTGTGTCCTGTGTGGGAGTGACCCCCCTCAGCTCCCTTCTGACGGGGAGGCAGCCCCGCGAGGACCCCCGGCCCGGAGGAGGCATGGCACTTGCCCAGCGTCACGCGGGGACGGCGGATTGGGGGGCGCTGTCCATCTGGCGCGGGTCCACCTTGTCAACACAACGCTATACGACTTCTTCTTTCTTAACATTATTCCAAAATAATGTAGTTATTAAACGGTAAGTGTAAGTAAGTAAGTAAGAAATGTGCACAAACCTCCAAAATAGGGAGGAGGAAATGAAGCCCAAACTCGTGCGGCCCCCCAGGGACCATCTGGCCTTTCCCAGGAGAGCAGGGGCACCGGCACGTGGGGGACATGGGCCCCAATGGTCCTGGCACCCAGTGTCACTGCCCGTCACGGCCTTGAACGGGGACAGGCCAAGGGCACGTCAGCAGCCAAATGAATCGGTACGTTGTGGTATATTTAGTGATGAGGAGGAATTTGCCACAAATCTAGGCAAAGCAGGGATTAATCCTAAAACCATAACTCGAGTGGAAGAAATAGGGCATCAGAAGTAGACATGACATAGACTTCTATTTTTATAAAGTTCAGAAAGACGCAAAACTCTGCTTTGCTTCTCAGAGATGTCCACACTGAAGGAAAACAAGCAAGTTATGTCCGTAAACTAGGAGACTGGTTACCCCCGGGGGCAGGAAGGCGGCCGTGCCCGGGGACGCAGAGGGGAGAGGTGTGTGATGGGGGGCGTGCTCCCACAGACGGCCTGACCACCCACCGCCGCGGGTGAGCCCCTGGCCTCCCTCTGAGATCTCCCTCTGTCTCAGGGGCTGACAAGGATGGTCCTGAAGATGAAGGGGGTGGTCGTGTTCTTGGCCACGATTAGCTTCTGCTGTGGCTCCGGTCACGTCCCCAGAGGGTCACCCTGGACTTCAGAGCCCAGCACCTGGGAATGGGACCTTTTTGGGAAACAGGTCCATCCGGATGAGGTCGCGCTGAGGACTGGAGCAGGGCGGGTGCTGAGCCCTGTGGCCAGCCCTCCGAGGAGGGGAGGAGCCTGACACAGAGCCCCAGGGGGAGGCCCGTGCAGACTGAGGCAGGGGCTGGAGTGAGGGGCTGCAAACCCGCAGGAAACACAGGGCGGGGTCCTCCCCCAGAGCCTCGGACAGAACGCGGCTCTGCACACGCCTTGTCCTCTGACTTCCTGCAAGGATCAGTTCCCGTCGGGGCAGGCCACCAGTCTGTGGCCCCGTGTTGGGCAGCCCTTGGGAGCTGCCACCCTGTCTTTCTGCACCTGTCCCTTGCGGGCAGAGCCTTGTCTGTCCTGCTCTCGGCCGGGATCTCAGCACCTGGACCCTCCCAGGTGCACAGCAGGAGGGTGGCCGCGCATGAGGCTCAGGGCTTGGTACCCGCTCCCTTCAGTGGACTCTGTGTTCCGCCTTGTTCCCTGTGAATAAATAGAAACGCAACCTGCAGTTTCAGAGGGCGGCCAGGAGCCCGTCGGAGGGCTGGCAGCCCTCCCTTCCCTGCTCGCACCGCCTCGGCCCCACGTTGTGGGGGATCTGTGTGTGCATCACCCCTGCATCTCACTTAATAACACAATGTGATCCACCCTTGGCTGGGATTGAGGCGTGAGGAGTATAAAAGCTCTGTACGTTTTTACATGATCTGCACGTTGCCAGATCCCCCCTCCGGGGAAGCAGGAACCTTCAGAAGCCCCCCAACCCATGGGAGAGGGCCCGCCTTTCCCACACTGCTGCCCAAACCTGGGATTATCTTCTTTTTAATCTCTGCCAATTTGCTAAACAGAAAAAGGTATCAATGGGTTTTGTTGTTTGAATTTGCATATCTTTGATTACTATTGAGTTTGAACATCTTTTCATATGTTTATTGGCCATTTATGTAAATACGTCTTTAGCATTTAGGAAAGCCATTTAAAATGCCTGGCGGCCTCCAGTATCAGGAGCACTGAGAGTGTGCCAAGGCTGGAGGACACGCAAGGCTCCAGGTCCAGGGCAGAAGCCGGGCATGGCAATTTAGATGCCCATTGCAGCATGCCCCCCACCCCGTACTGTGCCAGGGTACCGTGTGCCCCCCATACCAGGTTTCCCTGCACCATCCCCCACGCCATCACCATACCATGCCTCCTCACACCAGGTCCCCCACACCCCCCTCCCCCCGTAGCCTGCCCCCACTACCCCCACTCTCTCCTACCAGCCTCCCTCGGATCCTACAGCTGGATGACCGCCACTTGGCCGCCTCAGCTCTGGGAGATCTGCAGCTACGGGGAACTCTGCTCTAGGCTAAAGAATCCAAGAGCACCCCAGCTCAGCTCCGGAGGCTTTAAAAGTTAAATGTCCAAAAAAAAGAAATACCTGGTGGCTGGCAGGGACGCCAGGGCCTCGCAGCAGACCTCCACCCAGATTCCTCCGCTAGCTGTGGCCTGGTGGCTGTGCGGTCTCCTGCGTGGATGCGCCCAGGGCCATGAAGTGCAGGCAGCCCCGGGCTGCGCGAGGGCACGTGGGCTCCTGACCCGCAGGTGCAGCTGGCGCCCTCCCCTTCCATCTGTGGACCCTCCTTCCTGACCCTCCCTTGGCCCAGCCAGCTCCCTACGCTTACTTCACCTTCATTCCACCGCTAAATCATTCTGCTTCTTAAGTTTTATTTTCTGATTACTAACCTAGAGTTCATTAAATGGAAGCTAGGGCTTTTCATAAAATATGTAGAGGAATCCTGGATTATTAATTCCAAAATTAAAAAAAAATAATAATCCCAGCGATGAAAGGCATAGTCTATCCATAATACCCATCCAGTGTCCATAAAACCTCGGGGGCCTGGAGGGCAGTGTCCGTCTCTGGGCCTGACTTCGAGGGGCCAGGAGAGCCATCGGGCCCCCCCAGAGGACTGGCTTCTGCAGCAGCTGCAGCCAGCCTGCCCCGAGTTTCCTGGCTGTGGAGCCAACTTGACCTGTTGCCCTGGATCAGACTCCTGTGAGGGAACCTCCAGATCTGGGGTGTCTCCCTCGCTGGCTCCCTCAAACGTGTCCTGGGGACGCAGGCCGTGTGTGATCAACCACAGGTAGACCACCAATTCCAGCTGAGGACCACAGTTAGGGCCGGGAGTGTAGTTCTCAAACCAACAGGGGGCATCTGATAACCCGCAGACACCCCAGGTGGGCCACGGTGGGGAGCTCTGTATCTGCAGCAGCTTTCTGGGCAACGTGCATGCGGGGCCTGGGGCCTGCCGCTGCCGGAGGTGGACGGTGAGCTTGTGGGCCGTCCATCACTGTCTTTGCATTTGGAAGACACCGGAAAACAGTGGGGTGGAGCAGACCCACAGGCAGGGGGAGGGGCGCCTCCAAGGGGCCAGGGGAGGGCTTCTGGCCTGGCCTCACTGCCGACGATGTCCTTCCACCTGGGTGGGTGGGGCTGGCGCTGCAGATCAGGAAAGGGCTCGCCTCCTCCTGGGATGTCCCCAGGTCCCCCACTGAGCCCAGGTTGTGGAGACAAGTCCTGATCTCAGGAAAGGGTCTCTGACGAATGTCAGGAGGTCAAGGGAGCCGCCGACTCGCACCTGCTTCAGGAAACAGTCCCGTTGGTGCCAGCCCACAGCTTGACCCCGGGGGGCGGGGATTCCCGGTCCTGCTGTCTGATGGGGTCGTCTCTCCTGGGGTTGGAGCTGGTGACCCCTCCCCGTTGACCCCGCCACCTTCACCTCCGCAGCCTGGCCTTGCCGCCTGCCACGGGCTGAGTCGTGTCACACACGGGGCTCTGACCCCAGTGTCACTGTGTCTGGAGGTGGTGGCCCCAATCCCCCAGGACCACTGTCCCTGTAAGAGGAGTGGGAGCCTAGAGCCCTGTCTCCGCCACACGGGCGCAGAGAAGGCGGCCCTGAGCTCAGCAGAAACCAGCCCTGCCGACCCTCTGGTCTGGGACTTGTGGCCTCCAGCACCCGGAGAAGTACCTGTCCACTCTGGTCTGTGGTATTTCTCCATGGCCCGAGCAGACTCTGTCCCTGGCCCCTGGCCCCTCTCACGCTGCACAGGGACTGCCCGCCCTGTGGACCTGAATGGCCAGAACACGGATTGCCCGTGGGCGCTGTGGACCCGCGGGAGTGTCTGCAAAATCGGCGTTTACTGCAGTCTGCAGGCACCCCTACCCGCATGGGTGAGGCACCCCTACCCGCATGGGTGAGGGAGGATGATCTTGGACCATCCACCTGCACCGTGCCCGAAGGACAGTCCCCTGCGTCACCCAGCGGTGACCCTCACCACCTCCCTATACCTGCTCTACCCCCCACAGCCCCCACTGCCCTGAATGGCGCTCCCATTCACCGGGAGCCCTGGCCAGGCACCGTGAGTCACCCTGAGCTTTTGAACTGGACGTGTAAAGTGTGTCTGCCCCCCGAGAAAGGCCCTCGGAGCCAGAGAGCTCTCCTGCCTTGCTTCCCTTGTCCCACGTCCACGGAGGGCGTCCCAGGCACTGGGGCCAAGGTTAGGAGTCCCGGGAGGCCCGAGCAGGGCGATGGGGGTATGCTGGGCCAGGGAGGGGTGGTCTGCAGGGAAGGCTCCCGGAAGGGAAGCCTCTCAGAGGTGGGCCTTTGGGAAGGGGAGCCCAGCGGGAGAGGAGGGGCCGGGCTGCGGGCCGGGCAGCAGCGTGAGGGAAGGCAGCCCCCAACCTGCCCTGTTCCTCCCGCCAGACGGTCCTGGAGGCTGGGCTGCGCCTGGTGCTCTGGGCGTCCCCTCGTGGCCCAGGGGCCAGACATCAGGACGCCTTCGGTGCCCTTCAGGGCAGGGTCGCAGGTGCTGGACGCTGCAGCCTGAGGAGGGAGAGAAGCTGACTAGGATGCTGGGCCAGGCGAGGGGCTTCTCGGCCGCGACTGGAGACGATGGCGGTGGAGGGACCGCCCGGGGCGGGCCGTGGCCGTGGCCGTGGCCGTGCAGCTTAGTTACGGCTGGAGCAGGTCCCTGCTGACTCCACACAAAAGCACAGATGCTCCCTCTCAGAATAAAAGTGCTAGGTACGGACTTCCCGTAACTGCGAGTCGGGAGCCCGTGCCTCCTCTGCAGAGCGGAAGGTGAGCCATCTATAGAGAGCATGCAGGGTGGCCCCCAGGTCCGCGGGGGCGTCCCCACGCCGAGGCTGCCGCCAGGGAGGGGATTCATCTTCTCTGTCACCCCTGCCCCGAAGGCCCGTCTAACACCCTGAATGGCTGGTATCAGTTAGCTGTGCCTATGGCCTCCCCTGGCCACGGGAGGGCCTGACCGGCAGCACGGGCCATGGCAGACACCGGGATGGGGAAGGCTGCTGCAGGCCTAGGGGCAGACGGCGGGAAGCCACACGCCCTCCAGCCAGCAGACAGACTCGGCGAGAGAGCGCAGAGCCTCCCTCCGTCTTTGGGGCAGTGACCTCCCGAGGGTCCCTTGGAGCAGGACCTTGGCGTGGCCTCCTGGCCCAGACGTGGAGGGACGGGCCCTGTGGCCACAGGCAGATGGGACCCCTCCGCTCATCAGCGTCCCAGGGCCCCCTTCCTGGTGGGGCTTGCGCTGGCTCCCTCCGTGGCCTTTGCTAACTCGGGTCCGGTCTCTGAGACAGACACCCACGGCAGGGGTCAGTCAGTAGGAAGAAGCACTTCCTGGAGCCGTCCTTCCCGTGGGCACTGCTTCTGAGGGCAGAGTTGAGGACTTGGGGGAGAGTGTCCAGCCAACACACTCACATCACGACCTGTCCGAGGGCCGTGGGCGCTGTGAGCTGACGTCCACGTGCCGAACTTTGCAGGTAGAGGCCGCAGCCCGTCCAAAGGCCCTGAGGCAGGGGCTGGGCACTGGGGAACAGAGGAGCACCAGGCTCAGGGCCTAGGAGACGAGGGGGCAGTGGGAAGGCAGGGCCGGCCCTGGGAGCTCTGTGGGCCTGGAGTCAGGAGGCTCCTTCCTTCTTCCAGGGTGGGCGGTGCCTGGGCCGTGGAGGAGACCACAGAAAGAGCAAGGTGCGTAGAGAAGGAACGGCCAAGTTCCCAGTGGGCTGGGTGGGGGTGGAGCGCTGGGAGGGAGCCCCAGCTTCCTGCAACCCTGTGTCCTAAGCAGGGCGGGGTGTCTGGGGGTGGGGGAGATCAGGTTTCCTTTATTGTGTTGAGCCACCAGGTCGCTGGGGGGGCGGGCGGGGGCTTGTGCTGAGCAGGCCGCTCTATGGCTCACAGGGATTCATGGACTCAGTGGTGGAACTTAAAGCCGTCCCTGTGGTCGGAGCTGATCTCCTATCAGCTAGGGAAACTGAGGCACAGGCAGGGGAAGGGACTCAGAGCCAGGTAGAGCTCTGGGGAGTTCCGTAGAGATGCTGCAGGGTCAGCGCTTCCTGAGCACCTGTGGGTGACTCCATCATCCCCACTGCCCAGTCCAGGTCACTTGCCAAGGTGGCCAGCCCCAGAGTGGGTCCCCTGCCTCACCCTTCCTGGGAGGCAGAGTCGTCCCTGGGGGCCCTACTCCCTCTTTGAACAGGACTCTGTGGGTTCTGGATGACCTGTGCCTCAGTCCCCAGGAGCTGGAGGCCACCTGGGAGGCTAGTGACCTTGGGTGGGGTGTCCCTGAGGTCTGCCATCCTCACTCCATCCCTGGAAGGCTCATGACCCTTGCAGGGAAGGGTAGTTTCACACGCGGGAGGAAGGCAGCGACCTAGGACATCAAGGTGGAGGTGTCCTTCTGCAGGACCTGGTCCCAGGGCAGGATTCGCGTTGGGGCGGGAACCCCTGGCCTGAGTGCCGGAGGAGGACACGGACTCGCCCAGGTCAGAGAGGCCTGGCCTTCACTTGAACGTGGAGAGACGTCAACACGCCAAGCTCCTAAAAAGTCTACACGGAACAAACTGGAGTTTCCAAACATACAAGCAACACAAGGGAAGAGGTCTGTGGGTTCTCAAGTGAGGCTCCTCCCCGAAGGGGCCTCGAGAGCGGAGCACACAGGGTAAGGGTTCCAGGGCAGGGAGCTTCCTTGGAGGCTCTTACCTCTTGGGAGCAATGCCTGCAGGCTGTTGTCTCCTCTTATCTCCCACGGGAGCCTATGTGCACACACGTGTGTGCTTGTGCACCCCCCGCACCCATGCACACACCTGCACCCATGCACACGCACGTGCACACACCCACTCATGCACACACCCACACATGCACATAAAAGTGTACACGCACACCCCACACACGTGCACACACCCACACACGCAGGCGCACGTGCACACACCCATACGTGCACACTTGCGCACACTTGTGCACACGTGCACACACCCACACACGTGCACACACCGCACATGCACACACAGGTGCACACACCCACACACACGTGCACATGGGCACACACACCTGTTCTATCTCTCCTGGGTATAGAGCTCAGTCCTCAAAGCAAGCTATGCATGAATATAACTTATTTTCTATCATTCATTGCAAGATCTGACCCAAATCCACAGTGTTGTTGGGCTGATGGAAAAAGTGTGACCCTGTTTCTGGAAAGTGCCCCTGCCCCGGGGAGCAGTGCCATGTTGTGGAGGGGGTGTGGCTGCCGCAGCAGGACTCCACCAAGGTTGCTGTAGAGACAGCGTGTCCCCGTGCCCCTGGTCCCCTCGGTCTGTAAAGGCCAAGGCCTGGGAGTCCTTGTGGGACCACGGGTCCCACTGCCCGGGCCTCCTGGACGTCCTCCTCCCTGTCCTCTGCTTCAGAGACCCGTGTCTGTGGCTCTGTCTCGTGGGCTCCTGGCCCCTGCTCTCCTCCCTCCCACGCCCCGGGGTAACGCTAGGCCTGCAAGCAAACTCCAGTCTACAGCGCGGGACTTTGGCTGCCTTACAGGATGAGCCTCGGTTTCCCCGTCTCCCAACCGGAGACATGCGTGCTGACCGTCTGGGGTAAGAATTCCCTGTGGGATTCACAGAGGACGCACAGATTCACCGCATCTGGCCCCTGGTGGAGTGGTTCACAGCGAGACTGGCGGGCACAGCACCAAGGCCTGTCCCAGGCTGGGCACGGTCAGCACGCCGCCAGGGCCTGTCCCAGGACGTTTGGACACACGTGTGTGTGCGTGTGCACCTGTGTGTCTGGGCCTGGGCGTGCAGGGGAGCCAGGAGCTTGGAGCCCGGGACAGCCCTGGGGGAGGGACGGAGGGGCTAGAGGAGTTCCTTCCTCAGGGCGTCAGCCGCCGGACTTGTTGGGACTCCTGCGCTGGTATTCGTGACAGCTTGGGGGCCCATGACAGTTCTCTGCGTCTGGGCACCGTGCTCCCTGAGCTGCTGTGCTCAGCGGCTAGCTCACACATCACCCTGCCGGGAGGTCAGGGGCTTCATGTGGTGGGTCTGGAAGTGGCCGTGCCCCCACCCTCCCAAGGCCCAGGGAAGGGATAGAAGGAGGAATAAGCCTGAGTTCTCACTATGCCTACTTCCCCAGCACGATCTGCCACGGGGACACGTCCTTCCCGCTGTATCTCTGCCTCCGGTGAGGGGCACGGCCTCCCGGTGGCCGGGACTGTTTCCGGCCTGGTTGGCAGATGACATTGATACGCTGTGTCCTTGGCTTCCGATCGTCTCCACCTGCAGGACGCGAGTGTTGATGGAGGTGACCCGATTCTCCCTGGCCTCATGGAGCTTTGGGGATTGTCTGAACCGTGGGGATGGGTGCACCAGAAGCAGCCCCTCGCTGGAGGGGTGGAGGTCGCGTGTTCCTGGGACTGCATCCGGTGCTGCCCCCCTCCCATACCCGCAGCCAGGATCCGATCCCGAGTCTCAGCCCTGCGTGGAGCCCACTGACAGTGCACGGGAACTGGTGCTGTGTTCTTTACAGGCTCTTATTTTTAGCAGCTCAGACAATTAGTGAGGATGGAATGCACTGCGTGGACGAACCTGGCAAGCGCATGGCCACCTGGGTGCAATTTCTGCTTCGCGGCTAGAAGGCGTGGGGCTTCCGTCATGAACACAGCCAGCCCGGTGCCCAGTGCGGGGTGCAGCCTTTGTCCCCCGAGAGGGGCGGTTGGGGGTCCCTGCCGCATGGGATGGGGAGGCGCGGCCAAGAGGCACAGCTGGGCCAGGTGTTCCGCGGTGCTGGGCTGGCGGCCAGCCACTCACCTGTGGGGACTCCGGCTACAACAGGCAGCAAAGCTGAACTCCGGAATGCCGGGTGTAGCCAGGGGGAGTGGCAGGGTGGGGTGGTGGGCGTGGGCTCTGGCAAAACCAGAAGGAGATGGCGTTTGGATGGTGCTGAGACCCTGGATGGGCGTCCCGGCTGCTGCGAAGGGGGAGCAGGAGCAGGGGTGAGTGAGGCGGGCAGAGCCCTGGGGCTCACAGGGGTGGGAAGACACTGTGGGGCTCCTTATGGGCTTGGGGCAAGGTGAACACCCCGCAGGCCAGGATTTTCCCGAAGGCTAGCTCTGGGACCATGTGGATACGGGCAGCTTCCCCGAGTCCCAGAGGGTCCCAGATCCCGTGGGTACGCAAGGAGGCCTGGGGACCCCGAGGTCCCCGGGGACCAGGCTTCCTCACTGCACTCCATCCTTCTAAGGAGCCAAAGGCCCTGCTTTATCCAGGTGTCCTTCGCTTTCATCGATGGCGCTTTGTCTCTGCCCGAGCCCCACCCAGGACACCGCAGTCAGGTGTCCTGACTCCTTGGGCTCCCGGCCGAGACAGCTTCTCAGACGGCCCCTGTCCTCACGACCTTGGCAGTTTTGGGGAAGCACCGGGCAGGTGTTTTGTGCAGCAAGAATCTCCTCCTTCTCTCCCTCCCTCCCTCCCTCCTTCCTCTTCATCACCTCCTTGCTTTTCCGCACTACACAAAGTGAGGCTGCAGACGGATTATTTCCCACCCCAGTCCTACAATCAGCCATTCCCCCAGACGCCCTGGCTCCTCCACATGTGGGGAGAGGAGCTAGAATCTGAGGTCTAGGTGAGCTTCTTGCTGCTAGGGCCTCATTGCTTCCAGGTACCCTCAGGGCAAGGAGGTACGAGTGTGCAGACACACGTGTGTACGCGACTATCTTTGTGTTTATTCGGATAAACGCGAGTTCATACTACTGTCTCCACACTGGTCCATCACCGCATGGCTCGCTCCCACTTCCTGCCCTTGCTGATGCGGGGGAAGCCTGCGTGGCTGGATGACGGCCCTCCCCTCCGCCTGTAGCCTGCACCCTTGCAGCACCCCCCACTTTCTTAGGTCCACACCTGTCTCCCCTCGGCTGCTCCAGAGAAGAAGTGTCACTCGGCCTTCCTACAGCTAGGGTCTCACCACCATGTGCGTCCCCTCCCCGACCCCATCACGGACGGATGGACTTACGGATGTCCGTGTCGCACTGTCTTCTTGCTTTGAGATTCCCTAATAACAAGTGCTGGGGGCCTCCGTTCACATGCTTGGTCACCATCCCTGCATCTTCTTGGCGAGGAGGCTCCTCAGATCTTTGGCCCAGTTTTCAACTGTGTTGTTTCCTCCTTGCTGAGTTCAAGAATTCTTCATGTATTTGGGATACGAGTCCTTTATCAGAATGTGTTTTGCAAATATTTCCTCCTGGTGTATGGCTTCTCTTTCTCAGTGTCTTAACAGTGTCTTTGGCAGAACAGAGTTTTGATTTGAGTGAAGTCCAACTTGACAACCTTTCCTCGGAGGCCCATGCTTCCCGTGTCCCTCGAAAGATCCCTCGCCAGATGCACAGCTGGTTAGACTCTGTCCTGTATGTTCTTGGTCAGGTTCTGTAGGATTTAACACTGGGGCTTTTAGAGGCACAGTAAATAAGACTGCAGCGTTCATCAGACCATAGAGTCAGTGAAGGGAGGGAGAAGGTAGTCACGGATGCTTTTCAGAGCTGCGGTCAAAATGTTTAATCCAAGAAGGCACCACAGCTCAAGGGGCCAGCCTGGTGACGTTCTGTGAACAATCCATGTAACCACCCCTCAGGCCATGTCAGGTTACGATTCCTTTTTTTTTTTTTTTTAAGATTTATCCACTTATTTTAGAGAGAGAGTGTGTGGGGAGGGGCAAAGGAGAGAGAATCTCAAGCTGACTCCATGTTGAGGGTGGGGCTCCATCCTGCGACCCTGAGGTCACAACCTGAGCTGAAACCAAGAGTCAGACTCTCAACTGACTCCCAGGTGCCCCTGGCTCAGTGTGTTTTATGTCTTTCTAGGAAGTACCTAGCTCAGCACTGCGGGCACTGGGCATCTTGGCTGGTGATGCCCCCTGCAGGTCTGCAACACCGTGACTTCTGACACCAGGTTCATTTTGCTTCGTCTTTATACGACTATAATTGTGTAGCATCTTTTCTTTTGTGTCTGGCTTCTTTTCCTCAGTCCACGCTGGTGAAATTCTCCACGTGTTGTGTGTGGCCGCGGTTCCTCTGTCTTGCTCGTACTCACAGTCATCGCATGCTATAGTTTTGTTCCTTCTGCTGGTAGTGGTGATTTAGGTTGTTCTGCTGCTGTGGGTGATCTCACTTGTGCACACTTCTCCTGAGTGTGTCTCCAGGAGGACTGTCCTTGGGTTACACGCTGCTCACACGTGGGGTTCTTGTATGTAGTGCCTGTACTAGTTTCTCAGGGCTGCTATAACCAAGGATCACAAACGTGATGGCTAAAATCCACAGTAACTAGTTCCTGGACAATTTTGGGGGCCTCAGCAGGACTAGGCTCCCTCCAGCGGCCCCTCCGGTGGCTGCTGACCCCCGGCATTCCCTCTGATCTCTGACTCTGGCCAAGTCCGCCCTGCGTGTTCTGTCCTCAGGTGGCCCTCCTGGCTCTGCATTAGTGTTTCTCCTTCTAAGGCATCCCCTCATATTGCATTAGGGTCCACCTAATCCCAGTATGACCTCATCTTAATGAATTATATCTGCATATTTCCAAATGAGGCCGGATCCTGAGTAAGTTCTAGGGATCAGAACTTGAACATATGAATTTGGGGTAGATGCAATTCAAACCATAATGTTTGAAATCTGAGCACCCAGAGGTTCAGGAGGGACCTTTGCTTCAGTGAGGCCCCTGAGGGTGAAGAGGAGGCCCCCTCCAAGATGTAACATCGGGTCTTATACTGTGAGAGGTACAGCTCGTTATGTCCCGGGGACGTGGTTCTCCAGGTGGGACTGTGAGTGTACCTGCATGCGGGTCTACCTGGGGCTCGGGAGAGAATGGGGAGTTGGGGTTCTGGGTCCAGGGACCCGAGTGGGAAGGAACCATCACCTCTGGTGGCAAGAAGGAGGGACCACCCCCTCTTTGTGAGATGCCTCTCTTCTCTCTTTTCAACTCTGAGGGGTCAGGGCTCATTGTGCAAGATGAGGAGGACAGCACACTTCTCCTTGGTCCCCGTGCCATTCAGAGCCCGTGGAGCATGGCTGGGTGGGCATCACACAGGCCCTTGGGTGCCCAAAGCAAGAGCCTGCTGTATCACGCAGCACGGGACAGAACATGCCAAGACATGTGATGTGGGGAGCATCTGATCTGCTATTGTTGCCTTGGATGCACTCCATGAAGTAGGACAAATGTTTATCTTTCCCTTCTGGAAACATGTTAACACATTAAGGAGGCTCCGATGACAAGTAATTAGCTGTGGCCAAGGTGCTCAGAGGCACCACTTTTTGCAAGGCGGGCGGATGGGCAGATGTGTGGGACCCATCTCCTTCCAGTCCCTATGCCCATGGCTCAGTCCATGGGTCCGTCCGTCTGCTTCAGTCTGTGTGTCTGCCCGTGCCACAGGCAGGAAACAAGTGTCCCCCGGGAAAGGAAGAGCATTCC
Source organism: Callorhinus ursinus (assembly GCF_003265705.2). Taxonomy (NCBI): domain Eukaryota; kingdom Metazoa; phylum Chordata; class Mammalia; order Carnivora; family Otariidae; genus Callorhinus; species Callorhinus ursinus. The sequence continues at coordinate 1,350,785 of NW_027397110.1, read as the reverse complement.
CCATGGAGAGCGTGCCTGGCCTGGGGCGTTCCCATGGGCCCTGACTTGGGTTTGCCTGTCCCCCATCATCCCCAGTCCTGGGAACCCGCCTCGGTGTGCTTTGAAGACTAAATTAAAGGCTGTGCCTCGCCGCCCAGCAGCTTTCATACTGTGTCCTTTGAGCTCCTGCTGAGTTGGCAGAGAGCAGACCCCAGGATTGGGACCCTGGCCCGTGAATTCCTTCTCACAGGAAGCACAATGCAGGGTCCCACAAGCCACCGGGCTGGCCGATCATCATCTCAAGGCTGTGGGGGCCAGTGTTGCCCAGCACGGTGTCCAGATCAAGCACCAGGCATGGTTGATTCCGGGTGGCAGCATAACTGTCCAGCAGTGACCATGGACAAAGGATGTGTCTTGTCTTATGGCTCTTGCCAAAGAAAAGCACACCGTGGGCCTCACAATTCAAGCTGAGAGCTGGAGCTTTCGTGGGTGTTGGCTGGGAGGGAGGTTTTGTGCAGATGGAGACCACCGTCTGCTCAGGGAGGAGATGCACACCACTCCCGTGGGGACCGGGCTGGAGCTGGGGGTGGTGAGGGTGGGGGGAAGAAGCTCCTGGGAAATTCCTGGCTACCATGGGGGGGGTGGGTCACTACCCTGCTGCAGCCCCCAGGCTCGGAGTCCACATCCCCAGGCCATGCCGGTGGCGGGGGAGACACACACTGTTCCACCCAGAGCTGACCAGCGCCCCCTCCAGTAGGGAAACATCACAGGCACCCAGATTCAGCTGAGTTTTGATTGTGACCACCAGGAAGGGGCCAGCGGCCGTGGGAGCTGAGCCCAGTGCCACGTAGATCAAGTGTGACCGCATCCTGATGGGATGTCCAGGGCGCGGTGGGTGTGGAAGGTGCAACGCATTCCTGTAGGGCATGATGTGGACGGGCTTAGCTGGGGATTGCACTGATCAGGCTTCCGTTACGGTCTAAAGTGACGTTTTGTGGGAGAACCGACTGGAGGCTGAGAGAGGCAGCGGGGCAGCGGGCCTGGGCAGGGCCCGGACGAGGGCGGCAGGAATGGGGTGAAGGGGTGAAGGGAAGAGGATGGGGGGTGACGGGAGGGGTGCCAGGGACAATCCCAGGGAGACAGCTGCACCAGGAACCCCGGGGGATGGGAGGACCATGTGCCCCCGCCGCTGGGTCTGAGTCCACAGGGCGTGCGCGGGGAGGTTTGTCATCAGGCACGCACGCACGCAGTGTGACCCTTGGCCTCGGCCCTTCCGGTCACCTGGGACCCCTCTGAGCAGGGGCAGTCGTGGGAAGCGTGGCCACCCCAGCTGGGCCGCCCCTGGGCCCCGAGGCTCTCTTCCCAGCGCCTCCGCACTGCTGGGACGGCGCCCGCTCCTTCCTTCTTAATGGTTCCTGGTAATGGCTTTTCCACGGCTGTCAGCGGCTGTCGGATGGCTGTGTGTGCGGGTGTGCGGAGGGCTACTTGGGATTCGGGGACAGACTGGGTGAACTCGGGGTTCTGGGTTCAGGCTGCTGAGCAGGAGAAAACAACATCATTCTGCATTAGGAGGTCGGAAAACCGTGAGCAGGGAATGTGGGGATGTTTGCTTGGAATACTTACCAGAGTCTGCAGCTGAAGGCAGCGGGGCGCGGGGAGAGGGGCTGCGGGAGGGGCTCAGGCCACCAGGGATGCCAGCCCCCCCGCCAGGGCTCTCCCGGGCAGGGAGAGAAGCTGCCCCCTGCCATGGGGAGGGGCCCCGACCTCACAGACGCAGGGAAACTGAGGTGGGTAAGTCTGGGCCCCAAGTGGAGACAGTTCTGATGTAAAGAAGGGACACTGTGTGGGGCCCCAAGGTCACGGGCAAGGGAGAGCAGATAGAGTAGACATGCTTCACCCCGAGCCTCCCACGGCAGAGGGGCTGTCCCCACCAGAGCGCAGACAGATCCAGAGAATTAGGATTTGCTTGATGGCTTCCCTCCCTAAAATCACAGGGGTTGAAGGGTTTGAAGGGGTGTGGCGGTGTCTGCCCTGCAAGACAACACGTACCCCCAAGTCAGCCCCCCGTCTTGGGCCCAGGCCAACAGCGAGGTCAAGCATCCACAGAGCCGGCTGGGAACGTGCTGCATTTCCTAACAGAAGACCTGCGATCAGGCGCTCCCCACACACCGTCCTCTGTTGCCCAGTCTGGCCAGTTGAGCAGGTGGGTCCCGGAGGGTGATGGTGGACAGACTCCGTCGGGTGGCCACACCAGTCACAGGGGCTGGGCTACCAGGGGCAGAGGAGCCGGCCTGGTCCCTGGCCCCTTCCTACGGATGCCCCTGTCCCAGCACCGACGGGAAGGAGCCACAGGACTGTTCCCACCCGGTCACCGGGATGGACCACAGTTCAATCCTGGGCTGTGGAAACCTCTTGTCGGCCATCCTAACACCTGGGCTTTGCCCAGAACATCCCATGGCTCCAGTCTCTGGAAGACCTTGGGCTGGATGGACAAGAGACAAGAATGGGGCCTTGGCAGGCAGGAGACAGACCCTACAACATCTCCGGGGCTGGCCAAGCCGGAGCTCCCAGGGCCCAGGGGCGGACGGCCCACCACCCCCTCCCCACCGAGTCAACGTCGGGTCACTGCACCGAGCACCCCCCTCCGAGGGGGTCCCCACACTGAGCGGCTCCAGCCCTCGACTTAGTGACACTAACAGCTCTTGGATTCGAGTGGGGCCCGGAGCAACTGGGGGTGCGCCGGTCAGCCCAGCAGCCCCCCTGTGGTGGAGCTCGGTCCTGGGAAAAGCTAACAATGGGGTTCATAGAGAACCACAGACAAGAGGTCCAAATGTGCACCCGAGGGGTCTGGCCTGCTCTGGGGGCTGGGGCAGCAAACGTCCAGCAGGTAGCGGAAACTGACCGTCACAAACTAGGCTATGTGGGCAGGAGCGCTGCCTGAGCAACTGAGCGGCCCCCACCCCATCACCACGGCCACGCACCCCGTGCACCCCGCTCCTGCCCACACGTCCTGCTGCGTGGCTGGCTGCGGGAGGGGACGAGGGCTGATCTCTGATGCCTGGGTCGGTTCAGTATGTGGCTGTCACCGCACGGCATCCCTACTCGGTGGCCCTGAGAGAGGGGCGCGCTCCCAGGGGACAGAGAAGAAGCCACCGACAGAGCTTTGTCAGGTCAGACATTCAGGGAAGGAGACACGGGAGAAATGGCACAAGGAGGCCTGGGGACAGGGACCCCAGTGGACTCATGGGCCCTTAGCAACCGTGGGTCTCCCTGAGAAGAACAAGGTCCAGAGGATCTTCTGGAGCAGAGCCCCTGGGGACCCTGCTCCGTGGGAGGGGGCTCTGCTCCGTGGGGGGCCCTGCTCGTTGGAGGGCAGCTGAGCAGGGCAGCTGGGAAGGGAGATGAGGCATCTGTGCACTGTGAGGCCGTCACTGGGGACACCAGCCTGGCCGGCGCTCGGGCCGGCAGGTACCCAGGAAGGGGCTGGGTCTGCAGGGTTACCAACATGGATGCCACAGCCCCAGGCCGGTCTGGCTGCAGTGTGGGTGTCTTGCTCCGTTGATTCCAGGACCCAGGGGGTAGTGGAGTGGAGCTAGGACCCAAACCGGGTCTTTACGGCTGCCATCCACCCAGCGCTTCCGTGTAGGGGCTCTGTGTGCACATTTGTGTTTCCTTTTATCTTGAATCCCCCTTTCTCTGCTCTGCCTGCGTCCCACCCCACCAGGGTGGCCCAGGCATCCTCCCGAAGGAGCAGTGGAGGGCAGGATGGCTTCTGCAAGGGGCAGGGGCGAAGGTGGTTAATTCGGGGACAGACACGTCTTCCTTCTTTCCCATCTGCCCAGCCCTGAGGCCCCGGCAGCCACCTGGCAGGGACCACATCCTGCTTCAACTACCTCACCTGGCACTGCCCAGACCTTGCCGTCTCTGGCTCCGCGTGAATCCGGCCGTGCAGGGCCAGCTGGGCACTCCCTGTGGAATTGCAGAATTGCCTGGCAGGTGCCCGGGAGCTCTGCCCTGGAAGGAGGCGGCTTTGGGGACTGAAGCCTTCTACCCATGTATTCCCAGGCCTCCCCCCTGCAGTGTGGCTGTGTCCCTGGCCCGGAGATGCTTACACAGGGACACAACCCTTCTTGCTGGCTGACATTTCAGCATCTTAGCACCCCAAGGTGGTAGGCACCTCGTTATGCCCCTCAGAGCCTTCTGGAGGATCCAGGAGGCTGGCTGACTTCCCCAAAGTCACTTAGCTGTGGAGGGGTACAGTGGGACCACTTCCTTCCTAAACCCTGCCCCCTGCCAAGGGGCCCCTGTCCATGGCTGGTAACTGGGGCAGCCGTCAGCTGATGTCCTTGCAGACCACAGGTTAGGACAGTTAGAAACAGACATGGCATGTGGGGACCCCCATGTGTCATCCTATCATGTGAGCAAAGTGTGACCACCAATCATACCACATTGCTTCTGGACAAATGGACCCACAAACCCTCGAGGGGCACCTTCAGGAACCCCGTGGTCGAGAGCAAGCCAAGGGGTCTGAACAAACCCCTTTCAACCAGCAACGCAGCCTTGGCTAAGCCCCTAGACCAGCCTGAAAAGTGTCCCCAAACAGCCAGGGCTGGCAGGCTCTCGTCTGGCTGGAACAGGCCCGTTCCATCGGGCAGGTGAACAATGCAGCCCCTCGCGTGACAAATGGGCTCATTAAGGAGATGGATGGCCCTGGCCCATGGCCAGAAGACCAGCGTCTTCTCCCGGGCAGGGGCCAAGTGCATTCAGAGCTCCAGACCAGCAGCAGCCGACAGGCCTCTTGGGCAGATGGGGTAGGGCAGTCGGGCTCCCCGGCCGTGCAGCCCTCAGGAGGAGGGCAGCCGGGTCCTGGGCCCTGTCTCGGTGGCCGGTGCTCATGGCTGGGTGAAGGCATTTGGCAGGTTTGGCAGGAGACACAGTGGATGCTCAGGAACAAGGTGATGTGCCCAAGGTCATCAGCGAGTCAGCTTTTCTGGGATTAAAATCCAGTTTGGCTGGGTGACCCAAACCCATGGCCGCTTCTGGATTTCCCATGCCATGCTTCACTGCTTTCTCTCTGCCATGCTCTCGGTTAGCTGCCTTGAAAGCCTTCCCCACCACCCCGTCTGGGAGCGCCTCATGGTGGTTGTCCCAGTTGGGTGCCCCTACATTCTGCTGGGTACCCTCGCCCAGTGGACCTCCCCCCACCTGCCACACCTGCCCAGTGAGCAAATGCAGGTGAGGATGAGAAGCAAGAAACCCTTCTGGAAGCTTCTCCAGGACTCCCCTGAGCCCCATCCCAGAGTAGGGGAAGGGCACTGGCTGAGGGCTTTGCAGCTGTTGGTGCCCTTCCCCAGCAGGCCAGCCCTCAGCCTGTGCCACTTCCTCCAGGAAGCTTCCCTCTTCAGTTTCATCAACCCGGTCCTGCAAAGGCCCCAGGGCATAGACACCCTGCTCTGGTCTGAACCTCAGCCTCTCAGGAGTTAAAGGTCCCAGCAGCTGGGCTGGGTGTGAGCCTCACTGTGGGCTAACAGGGTTGGTGAGACCCCCAGACCGTGCCTGAGCCACGAGGATGCCAGTGAACATGAGGCTGGGTCTGCCTCCCCTCTGCTCCTGCAGGTGCATGCCCACACTGGGCAGGAGCCCGAACGCCGCCCAGCCCACGAACCCCCCCGCACCCCTGACCTGGGCCACCCCGTCCTCCTCTACAAAGAGCTGGATTTATACCTGCTGGTCCCCCCTGGAGCCAGTCACAAAACCTTCTCATCAAGCATTCTTCTGAATTGAGGATAAGCAGAGATTTGACTCCTCAGGTGTATTAATAAAGAACGGTTTCAATTGAGGCCTCTTGGAGAACATTAAAAGATTATCCTCTCCTCCAGTTGCCCGTTACCGTCCATCAGAGTGCTCAGCCACAGCCTCAAGCCGGGAAACCACAGTGCCTGGCTCAATCAGAGCAGGAAAATAAAATGCGCAGATGCACCAAAGCGGCCGGGAGCTCCTTAATGGGCTGTCGGAACAGGATTCCATGAGCCCCTGACAGCAGCAGACGAGCCCTCCTGCCCATTCACTCTGAGATGTTTGCATTTGTGCTGTTTTCTACTGATTTCCTCTTTAGAGGTCTTTGTGACTTTCCCAAATTGGGTGAGACCCACCATCACTGTAACCCAGGGTGGCCCCTTGGTCAGCCTATTTGCCCTTCATCCAAGGTGATGTAGGGAGGCCAAGGGCAGGGCAGGGAGGCCCCCTTCGGGGGCATGAGACCCGAGCGGAGGGATGGGCCGAGGTGTGGTTTGTGATGGCAAATGGGGCCCAGGGAGCGCCTGTCCCCCAGCTTCTCTTAGGGTCGCAGTCGGGCATGTTTAATGTGTTCAGTGTGGGGGCCAATGAGGGCCAGTGCATGCACGCCTGCTGTCTGCACACACCAGGCCCAAGAGGTGTGTGTGTGTGTGTGTGTGTGTGTGTGTGTGTGTGTGTGTGTGTCGGGGTGGGGGGGTCTGAGAGCCGCCAGGGGCAGCAGCAAGGGCGTGAGGGAGCACATCCGTCTGGGACACTGCCGTGGACCTGTGGATGCGCCCACTGCTGGGAAGGCCCCCAAGGCCTCAGCCCTGCCCTTCCAAGTTGGGAAGCAGGTCCGGACCCATCTAAAGAATGTATCCCATCCACAGATGCAGCTTTCTGCACCTTTGCCTCTGAGCACGGGGGCTCTCCCTGCCCTTCCTCCTCTCTCTGCATCCGAGCATCCTTGAGGTCCGTGTGGTCCCAACGTCATCCACGCACATCCTGAGATGAGCAGAGGTGTCTGGCTCAGTGGCATCATTTAGGGCCGTCCGTGGGATTCTGCTGTGGCTGTTCTAGCCTGCTTGCTTCTGTGGGCAACTTGGGGACAAACAAACAGCACTGCTGCCGGGATCCCACCCAACCACGGACACTTTGGTTTATGCGGCTGTTTGTCCCGCCCCCATGTCTCCAGGGCTCTGTGGTCGGAGAATTTCCAGGTTATTCAGGTTTTTCGTGGTCATGAAAATGGAAACCCTTGTCATCGCGTCTGGTTTGCTGGCTTTCTGCGATGTTCCACAAAACTCACTCTTTCTGTACATTCTGCTGAAGGAGCAGCTCAGAATGGCAGCATGAACTGTGGGTTGTCGGCTGGGCTGCCACATCCCGACGTGGCCATGGTGCTGCCATCGCCCTGCTGTGGGACTTTGGGCAGCTTCCTATGACGTGGCCTCCCCCGTGTGGACCTGGTGGATGACGGCCTGTGTCCCCTGGGGGACTGCAGGGGTGGTACGGTGTGATCCCTGGACAGTGAGCCCCCCGTGGCACGTGGAAGGTGCTCCGTAAACACCCCCTTCCTCCCGTGGAGCCCAGCAGCGCTGGGGCTCAGATCGCACCGTGCACATTTGTTTGCGCCTTTGGGAATGGTTGCTGATCTCAGACCTCGCTAAATTTTCTCAGCCGGTGTCGATAGTGTTGCGCATGAATTTACTCAGGGAGACATCTGTGCAGGGTCGCGTTGCCCACAGCCCTGCGTGTGTGCTCGTGTCTTGCTGCAGGTGAAGACCACCCATCAGATTGGCAGATGGAGCTTGGCCCCAGGTTGGGGGCACGTGGCGGGCGCTCAGCATCCAGGTCTGGCTCTGCCGTGGTAGGCAGCCCGCGTGGTGCCTGAGCTCAGCTTGCGTCTCGGTGCCATGATGGCAGTCTACACTTGTTGAGCCAGTCTACACTGGTCCTCCAAGAGCAGCTCCCACGTCTCATCATTCCCACAGCACGATGACTGGCGTCGTGGCCCAGAGGAGTTGTCCACTGAGACCGAGGGCGTGGAGTTTGGAATCACACAGATCTAGGTTGAAATCGCAACTCGGCTGCACCACGGAGGGCCAGGTGCCCTTGGAGAGGCTGCTCCTGTCCGAGTCGGGGTCTCTGTCTCTGTAAAGTGGGGTCAGTGCTGCCCTTCAGAGGGCTTCTGTGTGGATGGAACGCAGTAATGGAAGTGATATGCTTGGTGCACATGGACCACTAAGGAGTCCACAAGGGGCACCTACTCGGTCCTGGAGCCGCCCCTCGTCCCTGGGCCATGAGCCCATGTTGGAGGGTCTCTGCGGCCCCCAGGGACCCGTTGTCCCGCAGGGTCTGCTGGCCTTTGCCTTTCTTTGGCAGTCTGCCCACCTGGCCCCGACCATCCTAAGACAGCACGTGGCAGGCGTGGGATTGCACCACAGGTGTGGGCCTGGGATCCCCTCCCCTCGCCGGGGAGGTCAGCCTGGAAGCCGGGACCCCAGGCCCTCTGCCTCTGTGCTTACTGTCCTGCAGGCCGTGAGCTCGCCAGGCGGCTTCTCCTGTAGGGCCCGTGCACAGAGGTGCCACAGAGGGTGGCTTGTTGCTATCAGGACCGCTCTGCCGGCCACGTCTTGGCCTCTGCAGGGGGAGCCGGCCTCACCCCCAGGACGTCCCCCAAACCTCACTCAAACCAATAAGCTCATGTTGATGGACAAAATTAATCTCCGAATGCTAATGAGACTGTGTGCCTGCAAGACAGACAGCTCATCCAAAGATTAAATGAGAAAAATTGCCACTTTTGCTGGTTCCTTTAGAAACTCATTTGCATTCTGTCAGCTTCCATTATGAAGGGAGCCTCAGATATTGAAGGGAATGTTGGGGGGGCTCTGGCCTGGCCTGGGCGGTGAGCGGGGGTGTGCCGGAGGAGTCAACCTGCTGGCCCCTCGCCCATCCCCACGGGGTCGTCCTGGGTGCCTCGGCTGGGGTGGGGCACAGTTCTCCGTGTGGCCTTGGTCTTCTGATGGTCTGGATGGGCTGCCACCAGAGCCCGGGCCTCGCCTGCTCCTCATGCCTGGGTCCCCACTCACGTGCCCACAGTGGTGTCTGGCCAGCCCAGAGGCCAGGGCAGGAGGAACGGTTCCAGCTCTTATGCGGAGGAGTGGTACAGGGAGACGAGTGCCCGCGAAGACCATCCGCCCGGACTCCATGCAGCCACTCCAGGTCATGTTCCTTCCCACCTGTCCACGTGACAGGCCTTCACTCATGAACCCATTACAGTGTCAGCTTCAAGTCAGCATGGCGACCTCAGAGTTCCCGGGGAAATTCTGAAGGGCTAGAATTTGTTTCTGGATTCTCCTTCTCAAAGGCAGAGGCCACTGCGGCTGATCAGGGCCCAGACCTGAGAGCCAGAACCAGGCTCTGCCGTGGCCCATTGCAAAGCTGCTGTCGCCGAGGTCCTGCTCGAGGCCCAGGTGACAAGGATGGGCCGAGAGCTCCTTGGAAGCCGAGCGGGTTCAAGAGGAGGGGAAGACGGAGTGGCACTGAGGACAGAATGGGGGTGACCAGCCATACTGGTCTTTCCATGGACGCGCCACGTCAGATGCATGAGCTGTGTCGTGCGTGCCACTTAAAATCCACGTGGCTGTTTCCGGGGACCTCTCCCTGGAACCTCTCATCAGAGGAGTAGTACGGGCAGGTCATTAAGTCAGTCACCAAAGCTAACAGCTGACATTGCCACTAATTGTAATTAAAAATTAGCATAGAAATGTGCTTTTAGGAGATTAAAATTATTGGTGAGTCCTGACCCGTATGCATCACCCAAAGTGATGGACGGAAAATAGGCCTCACATTAAATAAAGTACATCTAATGGGCTTTTGAGCGAGAAAAGATGCAAATGCATCGATTTTCCTTTCTCCTTGATTTACAAATACGTCTTCTGCATAGATAAACGCTGCGCACCAGGCCCGCAGGCGCAGCCGCCTCTTTCACGCTCCGCAATGGAGTTTCTTCATCAATTTCCGAGCAGGTCTCTGACCCCCGATAGCAGCTCTGTCCATAAGCACTTCTATGCTCTGGAAATTGCATTACATATTAGAGATATTATCCCCATGCAGCAATCTATCAGTTAATGATTAGTTGAGTGGGCAGAATGCATGTCAGGAAGGGGACACAGATTTCACGGAGCAATTACGGCCTCGCGTCCTGTTTGCATTCCCGCGCCGCGCTTACGTGGCAGGACATCCGGACTGCGGTCGGTCGAGTGATATGAAGACGGATGTGTCACTCGGGGCCCGAGGCAGCCTCGGACTGTGGGGTTTCTCACCAGGCTCCCCCCAGGGCCCCCAGGCCTCCCAGTCCGCAGTGCGCAGGGGCGGGGCAGAGGGGGCGGGGGTGCTACCCGAGGACGCAGGCAGCTCCCGGCTCAGGTTTGTTGGCACGATTCAAGGACGTGGTGCGGCCTGGTGCCAGCCCATGGCAGGTGCTCAGTCCACCTATCAGGACTCTGGGCAGCACCTGTGAAGGCTCCCTGCGGAGTGGGGAGAGGGTGGACGTGCCCATTCGCGCCTGCAGCTTGTAGGACAGAGAGGGAAGCGGCTGGGTTAGTAAGGCGAAGGGCAAATAAAGAACAGAACGAGGTAAAGCGCTTGGAAAGAAAGAAAAAGCAGGGGAGGAGCTCAGCAGGGCAGAGGGGTTAGCTTCCATACTGTAGTCCTGGAGGGCCTCTCTGAGGAGGTGACTTTTGCAAGAGCAAGTCACGTGACTGGATAGGAGGAGGAAGGTGGGCACAGCGGGGCAGGGCCCTGAGGCTTTGGGGAACAGGCTGTATCCAGAGGAAGAGACACGAGGCTGGTGGGGCTGGAGGGGGTGACAGGATCAGGCAGGTCCCAGGGGCCACCAAGTGAGGATGTTGGGTTTCCCTCTGTGTGAGATGCAGTCCCCATGGGATGATGAGCAGGGGGATGGTCTGACCCATGCCTCTGTGCAGGGAACAGACCGGCAGCCCCTGCAGGATCCGGCCACAGATAGCAGCCACCTGGAGCAGAGAGCTAGGGAAGGGCTGGCTGGGGCAGGCCACCGAGGCCAACCCATGGGCAGGACTGCTCCAGGGAGAGTGGGCTCGAGAGAGCATCAGGCTCTTGGCCTGGCATGGGTGAACGGTGGCATCGGGTGTCCAGGCTGGGGCGCAGACATGTCTGATTCCAGGGTGGGCGCATCCCCGGTGGGCTGACGATGGCAGGCTGCCCCCATGCACGCCTGACCGGACTCCTCTGCTGGACCTCCTCCTCCACCCCTCCGGTGCTGTGACCAGGGCCTTGTCTGTCTGAGCCACGTGGGATTGCGCCCGCAACTCCACCCCCCACCACGTCACAGTCCCCGTCCCTACCCTCTCCTCCTGCCACGGGAGCTTTCTCCAGGAGAGGAGGGAGCTGGCCACCCACGTGCCCGCCTGACCCCCGAGCATCCCCTCAAGTAGGGTCTCCGCTGACCCCCCGTACCTGGACCCCAGCACAGGCTTTGCTGAAGGAAGCAGGTGTGTGTGGGCAGAACCAGGCCCTGCGGATGGGCGGGCTGAGCTCAGGCGGCTGGACCTGCAGGCGGGGTGCCTGTGTCCTCAGGCGTGAAAGAGGAGGTGCCGGCCGCCCCCAGGCTCCCAAGTCTGTGGGTTTGGGGGTCAGGGAGCAAGCCGTGGAGCGCCTCAGCATCATTTTTTAAAGGAGAACTGGAGCGTGCCCCGGGCGTCGGGTTCCACTGGCGCACCTTCCATGCGGTGTGCACCTGTGGTTGCCCCCAGCGGGGACTTGGTTGGCTCAGAGCCTGAGCTCCCGGAGATTAATGGATAAAGCAATCATATTCCCGAGAATTGGGTCCCGAAGTCAAAGAAAGGGATGGGGCCGGGTCACCTGAGATTGCTTTGTGCAGACCGTCTTATTAACCTGTCTGCGACCTCAGACATTTCCTCCCCAGAGGCTCCCAGTGGGAGCGGCCGGAGGCTGGACCCGCGGGGTTTGCAGAGGCTGGAGGCCAGTCCCGAGCAGAGCAAAGAGCCTCCTTCCCACTCACTCCAGCCCTGACTGTTCACGCGCTCTTCTGTGGCCGTTGGAAGAACACAGACTGTGGTTTTTCTGGTGTCGGAGTGAATTATTTAATGTGGAGTGAAAACCTGCCCTCCCAGTGTCTTTAAGAACACAGAGGAATTTGAAGGTAGATTTGTTTCCCTTAATGTCTGTCTGTGTTTTTCTGGAGCTGCCCTGGGAGAACCGAGTCTCTGCTCCACGGGGCTGAAGGCAGGGGCCGGCGGGGATGCGCCTCTCCCTCACCCTGCTCCTCCCAGCTGGCCCCTCACCTGCTGCCCAGCCCTGTCCTCAGTCTCTCTGTCCCTGTCACCCACATGTCCTCGGCCACCCCAGCCTCCCCTGCATCCTCAAGCTGGCTGTGGCCGAACCCCAGAATCTCCAGCAACCCCCCCCCGATGGGGAGCACCGCCTGCTGAGAGCTGGGGGCACAGCCAGGCAAGCCCCTCACTGGGAGTGTTCTGTCACAGGGGAGCCGGCGAGGGCGTGGGGCGAGGAGTCGGGTCCCAGGCCCTCACGAGCAGGTGACCACCACGCTCACAGCGGTGAACGGTGGGAGCCTGATTGCCTGCCACCGAACCCAGGGTGGGGCGAATTGCCTGGTGGTGATGGTGTCAGCTCAGGTGAGTGTCCTGGGGGAAAGTGAGCCCCACGGAGGCAGCACGCAGACCCGATGCCCTCTGCCACGAGTCAAAGGGTGGGTCCCCTGGCCCCGGAGACACTGGGAGTCACGCTCCAGGAGAGAGAACGAAGGGCAGAGCAGGGTGCAGAGGCCTGTGCCTTCCACGGCACCCATGGTGCAGCCAGGCCTGCAGGGAGACACCAGGTCCTGGGGCGGCCCTCCTCCTAACCCTCAGGGCCTGCACTGCCCGCTCCTCCTCAGGCTGGAGTCACAGGACGGGCTGACCCGGGCACCCGGGCCGTGGTGGAGGGCGGGTTCTCAGTGCTCGTGTGTGAGGGTGCCGTGGGACACTCGCGGGAGGCTGGGGCTGACGACCGGTAGAGGCGGGGCTGCCCTAAGACGCCCCGGATAAACCCACATCCCAACTCAGGAATGGCTATGTTCACCACGTCAGAGCGTGGCTGGGGCTGGGCCTCCACCAGGCGGGGCGATCTGGGGCCAACTGGGGTTGCGGTAAGACCCTCCACGTGCTCACCCACGCTTGTTGTTGGCTGGGTTCCCTGGTATCAGCCATCCTGGTGGGTGCGAGGCGCACGTGTCCCACTTATGCCCCATTTGTGCCCCAACCTGGAAGCCGGCGTCCCCGGCTGGCCGACAGTGGGGCAGGTGGGCATCACGGGCAACCCCACCTGCAGACGGGGTGAATACGGGGCAAGGCGTGTGCCCCCCAGCATGTGGCTCAACGCACAATTTCAACAAAATGGAATCCATTTGATGGAAAAGTTTCCTTCATCCTCATCTCTTTGACATGGACCCCTTCTCAGTTCCCTAAATTAAAGAAAATTGAAGAATAAAACTGATGCACGACACGGCTTCGTCATCCATGGGGCGCCATCTAGGTGTGGGCAGAAGCTGCGTCTGCCGTATTAGGAGACGTGTGAGACACACAGCTTTTTCCTTTTTCTAAGTATTGGTCAAAATGCAAAACCCAGTCATGTGCTTTCTATCTGCTGCTGTTAGTGGTTGTGACTGGACCTGGAGGACACGTGAGTGCCAGAGCCCAGCGGCACCTGGATGGAGGGAGAGCAGTTTACACACGTGTTTATTCATGTTCCGACAGGGGTCATGGTGGGAGGGAGCCCTGGAAGCATAAACCATATCGTGCCGGGGTACAACTCGGGGGAGGCCTCGCCCGCATGCGACAGCAGGGTGAACGTCAGTGCTTCCTCAACAGCCTCAGCGGAAAAACGATGATTTACCAATTTCTTCAAAATCTGCATGACGCCCCGTATCCGTGGCTGTGTATTTAGGTTCTGTTGCAAAAATTTTAAGTAACGATGTAACGGTTTTGTTTTAATTTCTGAAATGCAACAAAAATCACGTCTTTGCAACCATTTTAGAGTTACGATTGAGACGTTAGATGTCACTGTTTTTAAGCGTTCTGATGCAAAGAAAAATACATAAAATGCATATAATTCATCAAACAAGACGTGCCTCTGAATTAAACTTTATCCAACGAGCACCAACGTAACAAACACCAGGTCACACAGGATGCACCCACGCTGAAACCTTCCCATGCTCCTTGGCCACCACGGACCATGGACTGTCCTGACAGTGACTGGATTGACTCTGCAGGGTCGTGCACACGGACCACAGGAGACCAGCGCCGGGCGCCATCACACCTCACGCACGATCGTGCCATATGTGCGGGTGGGTGTCAGGCAGAAGGGCATGTGAGTGAGATTCACCACATACGGAGAAGCAAACGGATGGGGAGCACGGCACCGTACAGCGTGTTCAATTCCTTCGTTGTGCAACGGGTGTGGTTTGGGAAAATTTCTCCACCCCAAATCACGAAGCTCTTCTTCCCAATTGCCTTTGGCACATTTGCCGTCCTAGTGTCTGTGCGGTTCCAGCCTGCATGGGATTATCCCTGCTCCAGTCTTACTCACGTTCCCTTAATTACTGGACTTTCAGATACTGTGCGTCTTGATGGCCGACGGAGTGGTCTGGCCACCTGCACGTCTTTTTTTAGATTTGCTATTATAGTCTCAATATCTTTGTACATTTTATATTTTTAAGAAAATCTTTTTTAACTGTAGTACACCTAAAAATATAATTGACTGGGGCGCCTGGGTGGCTCAGTCGGTTGGGCATCCCAACTCTTGATTTCAGGTCGTGTCCTGATCGTGGGGTCGTGAGATTGGGTCCCAGTCTGACTCTGTGCTCAGGGCAGAGTCTGCTTGGGATTCTCTCTCCGCCTCTGCCCCACCCCTGCTCACTCTTTCTATCTCTCAAATAAATAATCTTCCAAAAATATATATAATTGACTTAATTTGTATTGACTTTGTATGTAAGCCTTACTAAACTGACATATCAATTCTAAAAAGATATAAGTGTTATTACTTGTTTCCATGTACACAATTGTATCATCTTTAATAGAGTTTTATTTCTTCCTTTTCAGGCCTTAGAGATTTTATTTATTGTTCTTGTCTTTATGCTCTGGCTCGTTCCTACAGCACCGCTGACTAAAAGTGGTGATGGCTTGAGTTTCCCTGTTTGTCTCCGATTTCAAAGAGAAACCTTTGGAATGTTCTCCGTCATCTGGCGTGTTTGCTCTGGGTTTTTGTTGTGGTTGAGAGACCATTTGTCAGCTGAGCGAAGTTTTCTTTCCCTGTGTTTGCCATGATTTAAAAAAATTCACAACTCTTGAGATAAATCTGATTGTTGTCTTCTGAGTACATTGTCCATTTCCTTGATGGACTGATAGAATTTTTGTATCTGCTGGTGACTGAAGCCCACATCACCGCAAACCAAGTTTCTTCGGCACTGAGTTGGGGCATCTTCTTCATCAGGTGCTCCTGGGGCTGCAACAACATCATCTTGCTCAGTGTTTCACATGATTTACTGTTCCCCGTCTTTTTCCCTTTAAACTTTCTATGTCCTTTTGTTTTACATATAATTTTTAAAACATGCTATATATGAGTGTTGCTATTTTATCCAGTTAGAGCATTAATGGCCTTTTAAGTGAAGCATTTGATTCTTCTTCATTCGACAGAATTAATGATACATTTGGGATTAATTACAAGGTTGTGTGAGTGTCTGTCTGCTCTATGTTCCCTTTCATTCATTTCTGGCTTTATTTTGCACTGATAATTATCATTATTATACTTTCCCCCTCTGGCTGAAAGTTATACAGTTGTTTGCTATATTTTGTCATTTGCCAGACGTGCTAGAATTCCCACATGCATTTTGGACGCAGAATTGTCTGATAGCCACTGGTGCTCTCACCATCTTCCCTAATAAAGGAAGTGCCTGAGAACACTTACCCCATCTGTCCCCTCATCTTCTATGCCTGTATTATCACGTATCCGAATTCTCTATCTCAAATGTATCATATTCTTTAGTTCTTAACTATCTTCCAACAGAGTGCTGTAGTTTTCCTCATACAGAGTTTTGTGCACATGTTTTCAGGTCTATACTTGTGCATGTCAATTGTGTGGGTGTTAATGTAAATGGTGCGGTTTTAAATGTCAAATTCCCCTGTTCATTGCTTGTATATAGGAAACTGATTGACTTTTGCATATTAACTTTGTATCTGCAAACTTATGTAGTCACTTATGAGTTCTAGGAGTTTTGCTGTTATTCCTTTAAATTTTCCACCTAGATTATCATGTTATTTGTGAACAAAGGCACTTTAATTTCTTCTTTCTCAGTGTGTATGCCATTTATTTCCTTTCCTTTTCTTATAGTTTTATAGTTTATTAAATATTTATTATAAGAAAGAAAGACTAGCTAATGGCAATTTTCAGTAAATGCCTTAATAAGACCATTGTACCACAAAGATACAGACAATATAAAACCTGTGTTATGGTGGTTTTGGTTCTAAACAGCTAGGCCTAATGTCCCCATCACACTCTTCAATAATGAGAATGTTGACAATTCTAAAAAATGGCAGCCGATTTCAGACATGTCCATGCACTAGCTCTTTTCTCGTCCCCTGTACGGCTAGCAATGAATGAATACCCTGGAGAATGTTAGTTGAAGTACAGTACTAGCTAGGACACCCAGTATGATGTAGAAAAACAGTGACGGGAGGGGACATCCTTGCTTTGTTCCTGATCTTAGTGGAAAGCTTTGAGTTTCTCACTGTTAAGTCTAATGTTAGCTCTATGGTTTTTATAGATGTTCTTTATCAAGTTCAGAAAGTTCTCTACTCCTAGTTTGCTGAGTTTTTGTCATGAGTGAGTGTTGGATTTTGTCAAAGGTATTTTTCACTATCTTGATATGATCGTGTGATCTTTATTATTTAGCCTCTTGATGTGATGGATTACATTAAGTGATTCTCAGCCTTTCATACCTGGGATAAATCCTACTTGGTTATGATGTATAAATTTTTTTCATATAATGACAGATTTGATTTTTTATTATTTCATTGAGGATTTTTGCCTTTGTGTTCCTAAGAGATATTGGTCTGTAGTTTTCTTTCCTTTTACTGTGTTAGTCTGGTTTGGGTATTAGAGTAATTCTGGTTTTACAGAATGAGTTAGGAAGTATCTCCTTCTGCTTCTACCTTCTGAAAGAGATTAGAGAATTAGTATAATATCTTACTTAAACGTTTGGTGGAATTCATCTGGACATGATGCTTTCTGTTTTGGAAGGTTATTAATTGTTGATTCAATTGCATTAATAGATACAGGCTTGTTCAGATTGTTTATCAAATTTGTGGGCATAAAGTTGTTCATAGTATTCCTTTGATATTCTTTTAATGTCCATGGATCTGTAGTGATGTCTCCTCTTTCATTTCTGTTATTCAAATTAGTGTCCTTTCTCTTTTCTTCTTAGTTAGCCTGGCTAAAGGCTTATCAAATTTATTGATCTTTTCAAAGAGCCCTATTTGGTTTTTGTTGGTTTTCTCTTTTGATTTCCTGTTTTCAATCTTATTAATTTCTACTCCAGTATTTATTATTTCTTTTCTTCTGCTTACTTTGAATTTAATTTTCTCATTTTTTTTCTATATTCCTAAGGTGGAAACTTAGATTATTGATCTTAGATCTTTCTTCTTTTCTAATATATTCATTCAATGCTACAAATTTCCCTCTAAGCACAGCTTTCACTACACCCCCAAATTTTAAAAAGCTGTGTTTTTATTTCATTTAATTAAAAATAATTTAAAATTTCTCATGAGATTTCTTCTTTTTTTTTTTTTTAGATTTCTTCTTTAAACCATGTGTTGTTAGAAGTATATTGTTTAATCTCCAAGTGTTTTTTTTATTTTTTTTAAACTTTTTATTTATTTATTCATGAGACACAGAGAGAGAGAGAGAGGCAGAGGGAGAAGCAGGCTCCCAAGGAGCAGGGAGCCCGATGCGGGACTTGATCCCAGGACCCTGGGATCATGACCTGAGCCGAAGGCAGACACTTAACCATCTGAGCCACCCAGGCGCCCTAATCTCCAAGTGTTTTGAGACTTTCCAGTTATCCTTCTGTTATTAATTTCTAGATTTATTTCGTTTTGGTCTAAGAACAAATATTTTATGATTCTTATTCTTTTAAATTTGCTAAGCTGTGTTTTATGGTCTATCTTGGTGAATATTCCATGTGTACTTGAGAAGAATATGTATTTTGCAGTTGTTGGATGAAGTAGCCTGCAGATGTCAATTATACCCAGTTGATTGATGGTGTTGTTGAGTTCTACTGTGTCCTGATTTTCTGCCTGCTGGATCCATCCATTACTGGTAGAGGGTGTTAAAGCCTCCAGCTGTGATAGTAAATTTGTCTGTGCAGTTCTATCAGTTTTTGCCTCATATATTTTGCTGCCCTGTTGTTAGGCACATACACAGTAAGGATTCTTATGTCTTATTGGAATATTAACCTCTTTATCACTATGTAATGTTCTTTTTATTCTTGATAGTGTCCTTGCTGTAAAGTTCACTCTGTCTGAATTAATCCGGCCACTTCTGCTTTCTTTTCTTTGCTGTTAACATGGCATTTCTTTCTCCATCTCTTTACTTTTAATCTATATGTCTTTTTATTATTTTATTTTATTTTATTTTATTTTATTTTATTTTATTTTATTTTATTTTATTTTAGTAAGCCCCATGCCCAGTGTGGAGCCCAACGTGGGGCTTGAACTCACAACCCTGAGATCAAGACCTGAGCTAAAAATCAAGAATCAGACACTTAACTGACTGAGACACACAGGTGCCCTTATATGCATCTTTTTATTAAAAGTGGGTTTCTTGGGGGGGCGGAGCAAGATGGCGGAGGAGTAGGAGACCTGGATTTCGTCTGCTCTCAGGAATTCAGCTGGATAGGAATCAAACCACTCTGAACACCTACGAACTCAACAGGAGATCGAAGATAAGAAGAGTAACAACACCCTGAACAGAAAAGCGACCACTTTCTGGAAGGTAGGACGTGCGGAGAAGTGAATCCGAGGCGATATTCGGGAGGATAGACGGCGGGGGAGGGGGCCTCCGTCGGCCGCTTCTGGCAAGTGCTAGAGCCGCGGAGCACAAAATCGGACCTTTTAGAAGTCGGCTCCGCTGAGGGACGTCGCTCCAGTGGCTAAGCGGGGGGTGGAAACCTCGCGGGACAGTGTGGTCTCAGGACCCTCGGGGTCACAGAAAGACTGGGGGTGCCTGAGTGCGGCAGAGCTCCCAGGGATTGGAGCGGGGAAGCCGGCTGCAGAGACGGAGCCGAGGTGCGGGCTCTCAGCTCGGGGTTGCCATAAACTGTGATCCGCAGGCCAGTCGGGCCACTACTCCTCCTGCAGGGACCCAACAAGCGGCAGATCCGAGGAGACTCCCCTTCCTCCCCAGGGAGGAGCTGCGCGGAACCACAACACAGGGATCGGCTGGGTTTAGAGACTCCACACGGGGTCGGGTGCCAGAGATAGAAATGCTCGGTCACAGGCCGGGTGAGCACGGAGTGCAGCCGGAGACTGGTGAGACGGGAGTGACTGCTTTTCTCTGGGGGCGCACTGAGGAGCGGGGCCCCGAGTTCTCGGCTCCTCCGGGCGGAGATTGGGAGGCCACCATTTTCACTCTCATCCTCCAAAGCTGTACCAGAGCTTGCAGGGAACAAAAGCTCCTGAGAGCAAACCAGAGCAGCTTGCTTAGCACAGACCTACAAGGGCGGGGCAATTCCGCCTCCGGCAAAGACATTTGGGAACCACGGCAACAGGCCCCTCCCCCAGAAGCTCAGCAGGAACAGCCAGCAAGCCAAGACCAAGTTTACCGATCAAGGAGAACGGGAGAACTCCAGCGCTAGGGGAATATTGCACATAGAATTCATGGCTTTTTTTTTACCATGATTCATTAGGTTTTCAAAGTTAATTTTTTTAACTGTTTTTTTTTTTGAATTTTTCTTTTTCACTTTTTCAAACAACATCTTATCAATCCCCTTTTCAAAAAAAACATTTTTTATTTTTCATTTTTAGAGTCATATTTTTATCCCTTCATAGTACTTACCCTTATTTTTGGCATATATATATAAGTAGTTCTCTCTTTAAAATTTTGAGATACAATTTCTTCTAAAAGATCAAAATATACCCTAAATCACTAGTGTATGGCTTTGTTCTAGTCTCAGGCCTGATCACATTCTCTCCCTTTTCTTTTCTTTTTTCTTTTTATTTTAAATATTTTTCTTTCTTTTTAAAAACAACTTCTTATCTTATCAGTTCCTTCTATAAAATCTTTTATAATTTTCATCTTTACAGTCATCTGAGATCCCTTCATTGTATCAACCCTTATTTTGTACATATATAAGTCTTTCTACCTTTAAAATTTTAGCAGTCACTTTCTTCTAACAGACTAAAATACGCCCAAAATCTAGTGTGTGGCACTGATCTATGCAGTAGCCTGATCATATTTGATCATATTCTGTTTTTTTTTGTTTTCTTCTGTTTTTGTTTGTTTTTACCTTTTTCTTTTTCCTTTTTTTTTTTCTCTTCTTTCTTTCCCTTTCTTGTCCCCTGGTTTCAGGTCTTTTCTGATTTGTATAGAGTGTATTTGGTGGAGACATTGTTACCCTGTTAGCATTTTGTTCTCTCATTCATCAGTTCTCCTCTGGACAAAATGACAAGACAAAAAAAATCACCTGAGCAAAAAGAACAAGAGGTAGTACCGTCAGCCAGGGACCCACTCAATACGGACATTAGTACGATGTCAGACCTGGAGTTCAGAATCATGACTTTAAAGATACTAGCTGGGCTTGAAAAAAGTGTGGAAGTTATTAGAGAAATGCTTTCTGGAGAAATAAAAGAACTAAAATCTAAACAAGTCGAAATCAAAAAGGCTATTAATGAGGTGCAATCAAAAATGGGGGCACTAGCTGCTAGGATAAATGAGGCAGAAGAGAGGATCAGTGATATAGAAGACCAAATGATGGAAAATAAAGAGGCTGAGAAAAAGAGAGATAAACAACTACTGATCACGAGGGCAGAATTCGAGAGATAAGTGATACGATAAGACGAAACAACATTAGAATAATTGGGATCCCAGAAGAAGAAAGAGAGAGAGGGGCAGAAGGTATACTGGAGCAAATAATAGCAGAGAACTTCCCTAATGTGGGGAAGGAAACAGGCATGAAAATCCAGGAGGCACAGAGAACCCCTCTCAAAATCAATAAAAAAAGGTCAACACCCCGACATCTAATAGTAGAACTTACAAGTCTCAGAGACAAACACAAAATCCTGAAAGCAGCTCAGGAGAAGAGATATGTAACCTACAATGGTAGAAACATTAGATTGGCAACAGACCTATCCACAGAGACCTGGCAGGCCAGAAAGGACTGGCATGATATCTCCAGAGCACTAAACAAGAAAAATATGCAGCCAAGAATACTATATCCAGCTAGGCTGTCATTGAAAAAAGAAGGAGAGATAAAAAGCTTCCAGGACAAACAAAAACTAAAGGAATCTGCAAACACAAAACCAGCCCTACAAGAAATATTGAAAGAGGTCCTCTAAGCAAAGAGAGAGCCTAAAAGCATCATAGACCAGAAAGGAGCACAGACAATATACAGTAACAGTCACCTTACAGGCAATACAATGGCACTAAATTCATACCTTTCAATAGTTACCCTGAATGTAAATGGGCTCAATGCCCCAATCAAAAGACACAGGCTCTCAGATTGGATTAAAAAACAAGACCCATCAATATGCTGTCTGCAAGAGACTCATTTTAGACCCAAAGACACCCCCAGATTGAAAGTGAGGGGGTGGAAAACCATTTCCCATGCTAATGGACACCAAAAGAAAGCTGGGGTGGCAATCCTTATATCAGACAAATTAGATTTTAAAACAAAGACTGTAATAAGAGATGAGGAAGGACACTATATCCTCCTTAAAGGGTCTATCCAACAAGAAGATCTAACAATTGTAAATATCTATGCCCCTAACGTGGGAGCAGCCAATTATATAAGGCAATTAATAACAAAAGCAAAGAAACACATTGACAACAATACAATAATAGTGGGGGACTTTAACACCCCCTGACTGAAATGGACAGATCATCTAAGCAAAAGATCAACAAGGAAATAAATACTTTAAATGAAACACTGGACCAAATGGACTTTACAGACATATTCAGAACATTCCATCCCAAAGCAACAGAATACACATTCTTCTCTAGTGCCCATGGAACATTCTCCAGAATTGATCACGTCCTAGGTCACAAATCAGGTCTCAACCGGTACCAAAAGATTGGGATTATTCCCTGCATATTTGCAGACCACAATGCTTTGAAACTAGAACTCAATCACAAGAGGATAGTCGGAAAGAACTCAACTACATGGAGGCTAAAGAGCATCCTACTAAAGAATGAATGGGTCAACCAGGAAATTAAAGAAGAATTTAAAAAATTCATGGAAACCAATGCAAATGAAAACACAACTGTTCAAAATCTTTGGGATACAGCAAAGGTAGTCCTGAGAGGAAAGTACATAGCAATACAAGCCTTTCTCAAGAAACAAGAAAGGTCTCAAGTACACAACCTAACCCTACACCTAAAGGAGCTGGAGAAATAACAGCAAATAAAGCCTAAACCCGGCAGGAGAAGAGAAATAATAAAGATCAGAGCAGAAATCAATGAACTAGAAACCAAAAGAACAGTAGAACAGATCAACGAAACTAGGAGCTGGTTCTTTGAAAGAATTAACAAGATTGATAAACCCCTGGCCAGATTATCCAAAAGAAAAGAGAAACGACCCAAATCAACAAAATCATGAATGAAAGAGGAGAGATCACAACCAACACCAAAGAAATACAAATAATTATAAGAACATATTATGAGCAACTCTATGCCAGCAAATTACATAACCTGGAAGAAATGGGTGCATTCCTATAGATGTATCAACTACCAAAATTGAACCAGGAAGAAATAGAAAACCTGAACAGACCTAGAACCACTAAGGAAATTGAAGCAGTCATCAAAAATCTCCCAACAAACAAAAGCCCAGGGCCAGATGGCTTCCCAGGGGAATTCTATCACACATTTCAAGAAGTATTAATACCTATTCTCCTGAAACTCTTCCAAAAATAGAAATGGAAGGAAAACTTCCAAACTCATTTTATGAGGCCACCATTACCTTGATCCCAAAACCAGACAAAGACCCCATCAAAAAGGAGAATTACAGACCAATATCCTTGATGAACATGGATGCAAAAATTCTCACCAAAATACTAGCCAATAGGATCCAACAGTACATTAAAAGGACTATTCACCACGACCAAGTGGGATTTATCCCTGGGCTGCAAGGCTGGTTCAACATCCGCAAATCAATCAACGTGATACAATATATTAACAAAAGAAAGAACAAGAATCATATGATCCTCTCAATAGATGCAGAAAAAGCATTTGACAAAGTAGAGCATCCTTTCTTGATCAAAACTCTACAGAGTATAGGGATAGAGGGTACATACCTCAATATCATAAAAGCCATCTATGAAAAACCTACAGCGAATATCATTCTCAATGGGGAAGAGCTGAGAGCTTTCCCTCTAAGGTCAGGAACGCGGCAGGGATGTCCACTCTCACCACTGCTATTCAACATAGTATTAGAAGTCCTAGCCACAGCAATCAGACAACAAAAAAAAATCAAAGGCATCCAAATCGGCAAAGAGGAAGTCAAACTCTCACTCTTTGCAGATGATATGATACTGTATGTGGAAAATCCAAAAGACTCCACCCCAAAACTGCTAGAACTCATACAAGAATTCAGTAAAGTAGCAGGATATAAAATCAATGCACAGAAATCAGTGGCATTCCTATACACCAACAACAAGACAGAAGAGAGACAAATCAAGGAGTCAATCGCATTTCCAATGGCACCCAAAACCATAAGATACCTAGGAATAAATTTAACCAAACAGGCAAAGGATCTGTACTCAGAAAACTATAAAATACTCATGAAAGAAATGGAGGAAGACACGAAGAAATGGAAAAACCTTCCATGCTCATGGATTAGAAGAACAAACATTGTGAAGATATCAGTGCTACCTAGAGCAATCTACACATTCAATGCAATCCCCATCAAAATACCATCCACCTTTTTCAAAGAAATGAAACTAATCCTAAAATTTGTATGGAACCAGAAGAGACCCCGAATAGCCAGAGGAATCTTGAAAAAGAAAAGCAAAGCTGATGGCATCACAATTCTGGACTTCCAGCTCTATTACAAAGCTGTCATCACCAAGACAGTATGGTACTGGCACAAAAACAGACACACAGATCAATGGAACAGAACAGAGAGCCCAGAAATGGACCCTCAACTCTATGGTCAACTCATCTTTGACAAAGCAGGAAAGAATGTCCAATGGAAAAAAGACAGTCTCCTCTACAAATGGTGTTGGGAAAATTGGACAGCAACATACAGAAGAATGAACCTGGACCATTTCCTTACACCACACACAAAAATAGACTCCAAATGGTTGAAAGACCTAAACGTGAGACAGGAGTCCATCAAAATCCTAAAGGAGAACACAGACAGCAACCTCCTCCACCTCAGCCACAGCAACTTCTTCTTAGAAACATTGCCAAAGGCAAGGGAAGCCAGGGCAAAAATGGACTATTGGGATATCATCAAGATAAAAAGCTTTTGCACAGCCAAAGAAACAGTCCACAAAACCAAAGGACAACCGACAGAATGGGAGAAAATATTTGCAAACGACATATCAGATAAAGGGCTAGTATCCAAAATCTATAAAGAACTTATCAAACTCAACACCCAAAGAACAAATAATCCAATCAAGAAATGGGCAGAAGACATGAACAGACATTTCTCCAAAGAAGACATCCAAATGGCCAACAGACATGAAAAAGTGCTCAACATCGCTTGGCATCAGGGAACTCCAAATCAAAACCTCAATGAGATACCACCTCACACCAGTCAGAATGGCTAGAATTAACAAGTCAGGGAATGACAGATGTTGGCGGGGATGTGGAGAAAGGGGAACCCTCCTACACTGTTGGTGGGAATGCAAGCTGGTGCAACCACTCTGGAAAACAGTATGGAGGTTCCTCAAACAGTTGAAAATAGAGCTACCATTCGATCCAGCAATTGCACTACTGGGTATTTACCGCAAAGATAAAAATGTAGGGATCCGAAGGGTACATGCACCCCAATGTTTATAGCAGCAATGTCCACAATAGCCAAACTGTGGAAAGAGCCAAGATGTCCATGGACAGATGAATGGATAAAGAAGAAGTGGTATATATACATTGGAATATTATGCAGCCATCCAAAGGAATGAGATCTTGCCATTTGCAACGACGTGGATGGAACTGGAGGGTGTTATGCTGAGTGAAATAAGTCAATCAGAGAAAGACATGTATCATATGACCTCACTGATATGAGGAATTCTTAATCTCAGGAAACAAACTGAGGGTTGCTGGAGTGGTGGGGGGTGGGAGGGATGGGGTGGCTGGGTGATAGACTTTGGGGAGGGTATGTGCTACAGTGAGCGCGGTGAATTGTGCAAGACTGTCGAATCACAGATCTGTACTTCTGAAACAAATAACGCAACATATTTTAAGAAAAAAGGAAAAGAAGAAGATAACAGGAGAGGAAGAAAAGGGGAGTATGTCAGAGGGGGAGACGAACCATGAGAGACGATGGACTCTGAAAAACAAACTGAGGGTTCTAGAGGGTAGGGGGGTGGGGGGATGGGTTAGCCTGGTGATGGGTATTGAGGAGGGCACGTTCTGCGTGGAGCCCTGGGTGTTATGAACAAACAATGAATCATGGAACACTGCATCAAAAACTAATGATGCAATATATGGGGATTAACATAACAATAAAAAAATTAAAAAAAAAACTAATGATGTAATGTATGGTGATTAACATAACAATAAAAATTATTTAAAAAAAAGTGGGTTTCTTGAGAATCTTAACTATAGAAAGCAAACTGATTGTTCCTGGAGGGGAGGTGGTAGGGGATAGGTGAAATAGAGGATGGGCGTTAGGGAGTGCACGTGCCATGGTGAGCACTGGGTGATGTATGGACGTGTTGAATCACTATATCGTACAGCTGAAATTAATATAACACCGTATGTTAGCTAACAGGAACTAAAATAAAAACTTAATTTAAAAAGTGGGTTTCTTTTACACAGCATATAGCTGAATCTTGTTTTGATCCACTCTGCAGTCTCTGTCTTGTACTTGGCATATTTCGATCATTGATGTTTAACATGATTATTGATACAGTTGAATTAAAGTCTACCACATTCATTACTGTTTCTGATTTGTGGCCCTTGTTCTCTGCTCCTATTTTTGTCTTCCACTCTTTTTCTGCCTTCCGTGGTTTTAACTGAGTATTTTATACGCTTTAACTTCCTTGCCTTTCTTAGTATATCAGTTCTATTTGGCCTTTGGTTTTCAGCCATCCTGATAGATGTGTAGTACTATATCATAGTTTTAATTTCCATTTCCCTAACGGCGAATGAAATGGAGAGATTTTTCAGGTGCTGATTCTCCATCTTGATATCATCTTTGTTGAAATGTCTTTTGCCCATTTTCTCAATGCATTACTTCATTATTTTTTACTGTTGAGTTTTGAGAGTTCTTTATATATTCTAGCTACTAATTCTGAGTCAGATATGTTGTTTACAAATATTTTCTCTCAGTGTTTAGCTTGATTTTCAAACCTCTTAACCTTCATAGAACAGAATTTTACATTTTAGTGAGGCCCACTGTACCAGTCTTTCCTTTGATGGCTCGTGCTTTGGTGCAAAGTCCAAGGGCTCTTTGCTTGGCCTTAGAGCTGAGATTGTCTGCTAGGTTCTAGTATATTTTAGATAACAAAGCAAGGCTAAATCAAGTTACAAGATGTTTAATGTTGATATTAAATATAAAGTTAATAGCAAAATATCTTCCAAAATAGTAAAATTCTACTGTTACTGTGCTACCGATAGTGTGGACTGTAGTGGATGCACCTCCAAGATTCAGGCAAGAGACCTTCTTCCATCCCATTAGGTGACTGGGGAGCGATGCTCAGTCTCCTTTGGAGATAAGATCAAAATTCAGGGTGAGCTCTGCCCCTTGAACACACTGCTGGAGTGGGAACTAGTGGGTGGCCTGGGCACTATACCAAGAACCCCGCAGGCTTTGATGAGCTGCAGGACCCTGGACAAGCCCATCCCCATTACACATCTTCAGGGTACCATGAAGTGAAAACTACAGGAAGCCTTTTGAGAACCTGAACATGTTAATCCATGCTCATGCGCAGGACGCTCTAGGTCTGTGTCTAGTGTGGGCTGATCCTGACAGCATTGCCTCAGTGAATCCTGACATCCCTGTGAGGGGGGACCACCACGTGCCCACTTATAGATGTGGGATCTGGGTACAGAGACGGGGAGGCAGGGAGGGAGGCGGCTGAGTTTCAAAGCCAGCTCTGACGTAGGCTCCTCACCCCAACCTGAAGAGTGCACTCACCAACCTGCAGCAAATACGTGCAGTCCCCTGAACCCGGGGCGGGGTGAGCACTCACCTGGGACTCAGATCGAGGAGGGCAGCGCGTGTCCTCTCTGTACACCCAGGGAAGCGGGTGTCCCTGCATCGTTGCTACCCCAAGGCCGCTCAAAGCCCGGATTAGTGATGTGCATGCCATGGTTTCTGAGGAGGCGTCCTCTCTCCTCTCCGCTCTCTTGGGGTCGCCACATCCTTCATGCCCTGTGGGCAGGTGGTGTCGGTGTCTCTGCCACTGGCCACTCACAGCCTCGGTCCACGGGAGCCCTGTGTGTTCAGGACAGGATCCTGGGATCCACGGGCACACCATCAGCCCTGCAGCCCACGTTGCTAATTCCTTAATAAAAGAGTGCGTTTATGAAATCTGACAACATCAGGGGAGATTTTTAAGCACTGTACATTAGGACTTTCACGGGGAATCGTTAATGACAGGCGGGCCCAGCAGAACAGAGCTTTCATCTAATACCGGTTTCGGGAAAGTCAATTGCAGGGTTATTTCTGCAGATTAAATTAACTCTATTTGGAGGTCACCTCCTGTAGCTAGATTGAGAACGACAGATACACAACAGCAAATGCTCTCAATGAGATATTAATTCCACTCCACAAACAAAGATATTATGCCCCCCAATACTTTAAAGAGAAGATTTTTCTTTTTCAACCCCTTTCCTTTTGGACAAAACGTATCAGCCAATTATCAGGAATGTACACAACCGTTAGAAGAACTCCTCATCGGGATTGTTCAGACGTGACCGCCTTTGATCCAGCCCCGTTTGCTTGCGGGCCGTCCAGGGTGGTGTGAGCAGCAAGGACGCAGGAGCGTGGCCGTCATGCTGGGGGGCCAGCTAGAGCCTGGGCAGGGACAGGAGTCCCTCCTAGGATGGTCCCTTTGGCAGAGGCCACTGGTCCCCAAACCTGGCAGGGGCACAGAGTGCCCAGAGAAACTTGTAACCTGGGATCCTACATGGGCTTCCAGGAAACCCATGGCTTGGACTCCTCCTCCATGCTGGCTCCCTTGCTTTGAGTTTTATTTATTTTTTCTTTCCTTGTTTCTTGCTTTCAGTGAATGGGAACTTGGTGGCCCCACCCCTCAAGTGCCCCTTGGTTTGACGGGCTCGCCTGGTCATGCTTCTCCCCTCGGACCACCTCCCTCGGAGGCACCCCTGGCTGACTGAACCGGGGCAGCACCCGGCCCCCGACCCTGCTCCCATCACTGTGTCCGTCTGGGAGGGCCGCCCCTGCCCAGCACGCCCCGGCCCACGGCACACCTGTCCCCTCGTGCTCCCTCTGCCTTCAAGTTGTCGTAACCACACGCAGGCAGGCTGCCAACCTCATCCGTGAGACAGACACTCCCGGATCAGTGATTCTGCGTTCAGCTCCTGGGGTGTGTGGAGGCCCCCGAAAGTTATGTTCATGTCCCGACCTGAGCCTGTGACATGACCTTATTTGGAAAAAGGCTTTTGCAAATGCAGTGAAGTTAAGAATCTCAGGATGGGATCATCTTGGATTTGGGGGGGGGGCCTAAATCAATGCCAAGTGTCCTTATGGGAGACAGAGAGGAAAAGACTCAGAGAGAAGAGGAGGCAGAGAGTGGAGGGACATGGCTGCAGGGCAAGCCCCGTCTGGGACCACCAGAGGCCGGAAGAGGCGGCCAGGACGCCCCCAGACCCACCAAGGAACAGGGCCCTGCTGACACGGTGATTTCTGGCTCCCGGCCTCCAGAACTTGCGGGAGGGTCTGCGTCTGTGGTTGTCAGGCCCTTGTTGGCGGTCATTTGTTAGAGCGGCCCCAGGGCCTCGCCAAATTGCAGGTTCCTGGATCCCTGCAGCCGGCTGCAGGGGTGAGGCCCGGGAGTCAGCATCTCTGCCATGGCATCACGCACTCCTGCCCTCTGAGCACCGCATGCAGGCCTGAGCGGCCCACCATGCTCGGGGGCTGCCCCCCACGGGGATCCCCGTCACTTCTGCACACCGGCCTCTTGCTGAGCTTCTCGGCAGGCCTCCCAGCGAGGGTCTGTCCCCGGCCCGTGTCCCTGTAGGGGACGGGGCGGCCTGCCTGCTCTGTTGGCCGAGACCCCAGAAAGGGATGCTTGGTCCGGCTCTGCTGCGCGGTCTGCGGCCTCTGGGGTGGCAGTGCGCTCAGACCCCTGCGCGGGTCGTGGGAGTGGGGGGGCCGGGGGGCGGCATCCGAGACATGCTGCTGGGCTGTTGGTTAAACCCGCATTGTTTCCTTCCTCTGCCCCATCCCCTCTTCCCCCGTCCTGGGTGTCCTGCCTCCCACCTGCCGCTCATTCTGGAAGCGTCTCTGGGAGGCCTGAGCGTTGGGCTGTTAGCGGTGATTAACAGACCCCTCCCGGGCGCGCAGCGCTGCCCCTGCTGGGAAGGGAGCTCATTTAGGGCAATTCTAAGCAGAGACTGATGACTTTGGATGAGCTTTGAGGTAGTTGATACCAGCGTAAAAATAAACATCAGAAGAGGGGCGCTGGCGCCTTCTGTGGGCTCAGGGGTGCTACCCCGCCCCCGAGGGCCTTCCTGTTGGGGCGCTGGCTCCCCCCAACACCGCGTCTCCGGCTGAGGGGTCTCCATCACCACACCCTGTCTCCCTTCTCATTAGCCCTCTCGGGGGGCCGAGTCTAACGAATGAGGCCGCGGGGGGCGCTCCAGGCTCCTGGGCAGCTGGAGGACTGCGCGGGGATGCCCTGGTTCTTCCAGGGATGCCGAAGGAAGGGCTGCTCGGCAAGACCCCGTGGGCCGTCCTGAGCCCTGAGTGGCGGTCGATAGCTCAGACCGGGTGCTCTCCCCAGTGCTCGGCTCCTACTATCTGCATGCTGGGCGAGCAGAGGTGCAGATGGATGCATACGACCAAGCCTTGCTCTGTTTCTCACAGTTCTTCTCTCGTTTCCTCTCCCCTGCGAACTGCCCACCCCTAGGGCAGGGCTCTGGAGGGCGTGGGGTGCAGCCTGGCTCTGTCCCTGGCCACGCTGGTCTGACACAGGGCGCCCCACTCGGGTGGGACTAGGGGACAGCGGGTCGTGGTCTGCGTGGGCTTGCAGCATGCACAGGCCCCAGAGCTGTGGGGCGGGCCCCCGTCCCCCCGGGGGCCTGAGGTTGGGATGCCTTGGACACTGTTGGCTGAATTGCGCATTGGGGTCCCCACAAAAGGCCTAAGCTGAGGACAGAATTAGCCAGTTTGCCAGCAGGGAGGGTGGGAGCAGAGTGAGGGTCCCGCCATCAGGAAGCAGTGGGGTCGGAGGGGTTGCTGCAGAGGCCCCTCCCCTGGTCAGCGGGGCCATCAGAACCCAGGCAGAGGCAGGCGATAGAGGATAGCCCCTCGCTGTCAGTTCTTGTGAATCAGCGTCTCAGAGCGAAGATCCCCCATGGCTGTGGCCCCTGGGAGGCCCTCATTGGAACCCAGTGGCCCAAGGAAACAGACGGCAGCTGGGGCCGGGCTCCCACCCAACCCTGAGGATCCAAGGACCTGCGGTCATCCCGTGAGGGGCGTGGGGTCAACACAGCCAAGAGACACGGTCTCTCCCTGAGAGTAGAGAAGGAGCCTCTGAGATCTCTGTCTCTGTCTCTGCGCATGCTCACTAATAAAAATCAGTGCGTCTTCTAGACCAGACCGCCGCCTCCGGGATTCTGCGCACCAGCTGCGTCTGCTCACGGATGGGCTCCCTGCAACTCAGCCCCCCACGATCAGGTCCGGCTTCCCTGTGACCCTGTGCTCCCAGGACTGAGTCCAGGGTAAGGACGGGAACCCATGACAATCCCCATTTCCCTGCGGCACAGAAGGGCGTTAAGAATATAGTCTGTGCAGATGAATGGATAAAGAAGAGGTGGTATATATACACAATGGAATATTATGCAGCCATCCAAAGGAATGAGATCTTGCCATTTGCAACGATGTGGATGGAACTGGAGGGTGTTATGCTGAGTGAAATAAGTCAATCAG
>NW_027397110.1:1289006-1319313 GCF_003265705.2 Callorhinus ursinus | reverse complement strand
GGGATGGGGTGGCTGGGTGATGGACATTGGGGAGGGTATGTGCTACGGTGAGCGCTGTGAATTGTACAAGACTGTTGAATCACAGATCTGTACTTCTGAAACAAATAACGCAACATATTATAAGAAAAAAGGAAAAGAAGAAGATAACAGGAGAGGAAGAAAAGGGGAGTATGTCAGAGGGGGAGACGAACCATGAGAGACGATGGACTCTGAAAAACAAACTGAGGGTTCTAGAGGGGAGGGGGGTGGGGGGATGGGTTAGCCTGGTGATGGGTATTGAGGAGGGCACGTTCTGCGTGGAGCACTGGGTGTTATGCACAAACAATGAATCATGGAACACTGCACCAAAAACTAATGATGTAATGTATGGTGATTAACATAACAATAAAAAAATTAAAAAAAAAAAAAGAATATAGTCTGTGCATCCCGCCTGGGGGGGCGCAGTCAAGGTGGCCCCAGGCTCAGGCTCTCAGCTGTACGTGAGGAGGCGTGGTTCCCTCCGAGCAGGGGGACCCGGCCGAGCTCTGAGGGCGCCGACCTGAGGAGGAGGGTCTCCGTCTCCTACTTTAATTACTTCAGTCCCTCACAGTTTACAGAGTGCGCCCACACCGTTTCTCCACGGTCATGGCGCCACCGATTGGACATGGCAGGAGTCCTCCGCCCATTGTACCGATGAGCCTGCAGATCAGAAAGCGAGGAGACTGGACCAGGGCTCACAGGTGATGACCAGCGCCTTGCTGCGGGGACCCAGCCGCCGGGTTTCTCAGATATGCGAATCCAGATGTGTGAATCCTGACTTCCCTCCGGCTGCGTCTCCCCGAGCCTGCACCTGCTGCGGGGGCCAGTGGCTGGCGGAACACACGCGCTCTGTCCCCGCTCCTCCCCGCGGACCACACTGCTGACTGTTGTAAAGCTGCCCAGAGCTAAAAACGTCCTGCATCAGGGGAAGCCCAAACTGGTTCCTCCAGGTTCCAGGGGCCAATTTAGCAAGTCCCTTTGAAAAAAGTCTTTGAATGGACATAATTGGACCTAGAAATTTCATTTCTAGGATTTTTTCCTAAAATACATATAAATCTAGATGCAGAGGATTTGCTCCATAGATGTTCATGTCTGTCTTATTTGCAATAGTAAAACATGAAGCCAACGTGTCCAGGGGTTGACGACCAGCCTTGTGGATTCAGAGGCATCGATGGGATTAAACCCCTATTAGGGACCATTCTCCTAACTGACAGAGGATGCCAATAAAAATGGACGAATGTATCAGGATGTAACGGTGTAATCCCATCTGGAATGGGGGGGTGGTGACGTATCCCCAGGCCACAACAGTTTTCAGCAAAAAGACAAAGGAAGCATGGGCGCCGTCTACGTTGTGGATGAGCCCCAGAACAGGGTGCAAGTGCACGAAGCCCGTTACCGAAGTCCACATATGGTATTGTCCCCTTTCTATGAAGTCCGTAGTCACAGAATAATCCTTAAAGACAGGTGCGGGTTTCCAGGGCTGGGGGTGGGGGAGGTGGTGCGTGGCTGTGGGGTTTCCTTCAGGGGATGGGCATGTTTTGGAACAGGTAGAGGTGAGGGGGCGCAGCCTGTGGCCGCAGTAAAGACCACGGCATTGTGCACTTGAGAATGGCCCCGTTGCCTGCCGCTGCGTGGCGTGTCTCCCCTGGACGGGGGGGCCCTCGGTCCTCGGCCTACACGCCCCGGAGGCCAGTGGTGGCCTGATGGAGTGTGACTCAGGGTCATGGACTTGCCCGTGGCCGCGCCAGCGTTTGGTCCCACGAGGTCTTCAGGAAGACCATGCTCCTGAGGGGGAGCCCAGGGACCCCATGGACAAGGTCCAGGGTGAAGAAGGCACACCCCAGACCAGCAGAGGCTTATCCTCGTGGGGAAGCAGCAGGAGGGGGGTGCACCTGTTCTGATCACAGCATCCAGAGGGCCCCGCACCGGCTCCTGCGACTGAGGGGCGGCTCGCAATTCCTCCGTCCTGCGTTCGCAGTGCCCACTGATTTCTCTGCCCCTCCCCCGCCCCGGCCATCTGCCCCGGTTTAGGTTTAGAAAATGTGAATAACGTTTTGTTGTGTAGGAACAACAGGAACAACTGATTGGCCTCTGCTCTCCGTTCCAGGATTCTGTTGGCCGCGCTGGTCCTCGCCGCCCAGACTTGGCTGACCTCTTGTCGGCCCATCGCTTGCCTGCCCAGCCTGGTCCTCTCCGCACGGTGTCTGCACTGCAGTCTGGGGTTGCTGCAACCCGCATGGTGTGGGGGCCCAGACCGCTCCAGCGGGTCCCAGCCCCACGACTGAGCATCTCAGCACCGTGGGGCGAAGAAGGAGCTCTCCTGTCCACCCGGCAGGGCCTCACAGCCGTCGGCCGCTGGGAACAGCCCCGTGGCACTGGGAAGAGAGAAGGGCGTCACTTGATGCAGGTCGTGGAGGTGGGGCATGGCAGAGGCTGAAGGCGGCCCGTTCCTGAAGCTTCCTGCCTGGGAGCCCGTGGTGCATTCTCCGGTGGCCTCAGCCGTCCACGTGTCTGTCCAGCCAGGCACAGGGAGACAGGGCCACACGTCAGGGTCCAGGGGTGGGGCTGCCGTGGAGGGGGCGAGGCCAGGCTACGCTCAGGGGAAGGCTTCCTGACAAGGGTCTCCTTCTGGGGCCCTTGGTCTGTGCATCCACGGCCCTGCAGGACCACAGGGATGGGAAGCTTCCGTGTCTGCTAGAGCCAGCCGCTCCTGCTCTCCACTTTCCCTGCTGCTTCCTGTTCCACCTTCTCCGGAAAGTCTCCAAAACCTCGACTGTTCCCAGAGAAAGCAGCCCATTAGGGTTTTCATTCTGATTGTGTTGAATTTACCTATTAACGGAGAATCGACATCGTGGTGCTGTCTCCTGACCACGTGAATTTCTATTTGCTCAAATTTACTGTGGGTTTTTAAGGAACGCCTCGGAGTTGTCCTCATACGAGTCTCGCCCATTTCCTGTTAAACGTGCACACGGGTGATTTTTCTCCTTTGCTGTTGTAAGTGGGCCCTTGCCGCCACGGTTCTCACGTGTCAGCCTGTGGCCGCATCTTCTCACGGGCTTCACACTCAGCCTCGAGACTGGACCTCTTCACTCCGCCCGCCGTGGGGGTAAGAGCCTCTGTGGAAACAGGTCGCGGCAGCTGGTCCCTCTGTGGTCAGCACCCGCCTGCGTTCATGTGTGCCCACACAGGTGTGCATATTTGTGCATGCACACGCGACATGAGTTCTCGTATGTGTACCTGTGTGCACGTGTGCATGTGGGCACACGTGTGAGAGGCTCGGCCTCCCAGGCCCTATTCCCGCCGAGGGACGGCCCTGCCTTGTTCTTTGTTCACCCCTCCTCAGGAGGCCCTCCTTCTACCTGCCTGCCTGCCAAGTGCTGCAGCGGCGGGGGCAGACGGCAGGTGGGTCCCCCCACACCCCCGGTCCTCTGAGGACCCAGAATCTGGACACGTGTTCTCTGTGGCAGGCGCCCAGCGGGGCCAGCCAGAAAGGAAGGAGTGGGTGCCTCTCGGGGGACGGGGGGGTCTGCACAGACCCCCCCCTTGTTCCCCTGACGATGTGATCCCACCTCAGATGGGCGCCAGGGTAACCGCAAGAAAGCAGGAGTTATTTATTTCGCTTAAGCCGTGGAGAGACCCACCACTCCCGTCCTCGCATCCTGTCAGACGTTCGCAGCTGTTTGCTTCTTTGGTCAGAAGTCAACACCACCGGAAGATCCAATTCCGGCCCGTTTCCCTTGCAGCTCCCCCACGGCAGCCCCCTGCTCCCCTGGAGATTGATGGTGCCGAGTGTCCCCATCGATCACCACCGTCCCAGCCCAGAGGCAGCTCTGCTTTTCCATTTATTTTGGGCTTTGGAGAGACCTGAACACATAGCTTTTATTTCTGTGGGCTCCCACCCCAAGCTGCCCTTCCCCGCCCCCCGCCGGCGTGTCCCCTGTGGTCCTGGCCCCGTCCCCCTCCGCTGCCAGCAAGCTCAGTCCTGCCATTTCTGAGGAGCCCGTGGAGCAGACCAAGGGGCCTCCGTCCACTCCACGGGGGGACGTCGCCCAGGCCATTTCGGCTGGAGCATCACATCCAAGCCGGAGCGGGAGAAGGACACCCGCGCTGGGAGCGGGTCTCAGAGGCCCTTCAACGCAGGGGTCCTGTCTTTCTCTCTTTCCCGGCAAAGCCCCATTCAAGTGCATCCGGTACGCAGGGCGGGTGGTGTGGGCCACTCTGGTTCTTGGTTAGCGGTGCTGCACGCAGGTCTTGTTGAAGCCATCTGGTTGGGGCAATGCAACCTCTTTTTGGCAAAGTCCCACACTTTGCAAAGTGAAGAACAGGTGTTTGGGGACGTGGGTGCTGCGACCTCGGGAGTCCCAAGCTTGTGCTATCCGTTCCTAGGGATGGGCCCAGCGCCGGCCTCGGTGGGGGGTGATGTGTCCTGCGGGGTGCTTGGGAGGTCACCCTCTCTAACCTGCCCAGCCTCCCCTCCCTGTGTCCCCAGCCCCAGATCCCGGCCCCTGTGGGGTCCTGACGCTCTGCACCCTCACACGCATGAGAGCACCTGATCATCCCCTGCTACACCTGGGCCTGTATCTAGAACCTTCCTCTGCCAGAGCTGAGCTGCAACTATACCCAACTCACCTGGGCACAGGAGGAGCTTCCAGCGGGTGATGGCCGGACCCCCAGGGAGCTGGCTGGCAGCTCAGGTAATGGGGGGTCTCCCGTGCCCACAGGGGATTCACGGAGCCCCAGTCTTGGAGCTCAGCCCAGGGGCAGCGGGGCTGAGAGCTGGACGTCACCCCTTGTACCGCCTCCACGTCCCCAGCCCGACACCAAAGGGCCTGCGTGTTGTCCTCTGCTTCCCTCCGTGTCTGGAGGGGGTTCCCCTGTGAAGTGACCTGTCAGGTGGGCCGCAGCCTGGGCCGGCCTGAGCGGGGATGGGCCGATGGGGGTCTGAACGGCCGAAAGGGAAGCGTGTACCCATTTTCCAGAATAAAGGGCGGGAGTGGCACCGCCCTTGACAACCCGGGGTCGGCACTCAGCTCAGGTCTCAGCTTGGACCGTGGTGACCCAACACCCGGACACCTATGTCTCCTGCGCTGGAGGCTGGGGCGCAAGGGGCAGGCACCAGCAGGGGCCGGTCTGTGAGGCCCGTCCTCCAGGCGCTCCTCAGTGTGTCCGCACCCGGTGACGGGGAGGCAGGTGTCAGGGTCACTGACGGAGGCTCGGATCCCACCGCAGGCTCCAGCCTCACAACCCCCTCACCCCCCAGGGGCCCTGCCACCTCACGCCCTCACTCTGCGGGTTGGGGTGTTAGCGGGTGGGTCTGGGGGCACGGACAGTCAGCCGATGTGCCTGGGGTGGCCTGAGTGAAGGAAGGAGTGAAGGATGTGGGATGGAGTTGAGTGAACCAGGAAGACAAACTCGAATCCCTGAAGAAGTGACCTGGTCACCTCTGTCCCCGCAAGAAGCCGCGAGGGAGTGGCTGCCCTGGGTGGGGGTGGGCTCCTTGCGGGGTGCCGGCGGTGTGTGTGCCACGGCGTGCCAGACCACGTCCTCAGCCAGCAGGATCTTCGGCGCTGACGTCTCTAGGCTGGCTCCCGTGTGCAGGACCCAGGTCTCTGCCTTTAAAGTCAGTGAAGTTTGAGGGTTTGACAAACACCAGCCGACGGAGCAGGGGGCCCCCAGGCTGCCGGGAAGGACTGTCCAGAGACGGTTTTCATCGGACGCACGCTTTCTCCAGCCGCGGGGAGGGGCACCCCGTGGGCCCCCACCCCAGGGAACAGGAGTGAGGAGGTAGCCCCAGGGGACCCGTTAGCAAACAAGAGCGTCTCAAGGTCATTTCTGTCAGTCAGGGTTTGAAAAGCTTTTATTATGATTATTTTTCCAGCTCTACTGAGGTACGGTTAACAAACAAAATTGTCACCTATTTAGAGTGCGTCGCGCGATTATTCGATATCCGTGGACATCCCGGACGCAGATCTGAACACCTCCCTCCGCTCACGTAGTTACTTTTGTGCAAGGCGAGAGCGTCCCTCTCCTCCCTTAGCCTCTTTCAGGGATGCGGTACGGTGCAGTTACTGAGGGTCCCCCAGGCTGCACAGTGGGCCCCAGGACTTACTCACCTTAAAGCTGGAGGTCTGGCCCCTGGACCAACCTGCCCCAAGGCCTCCAGCCCAGGCTCCTCCCTGTCCCTCTGCGTCTGCCGACATCTTTCCAGGGAGAGCTGGGGCTGGGCCTGGGAGCACCACCCACATCCCTGCCACTCCGGGATCGGTGGGCCGCCGGCCCCACCGCACGAACAGCAGGCTGAGCCGCAGAGGCCTGGCGCCGGGCCAGGATCCGACGGCGGGTGGCCCCTCGGGAGCCGGACCCCGAGCCCCTGTGCCCGCCTCGTCTAGCCCGTCTGCACAGAAGTCGGGGCACGTCGAAGAGAGGACATGCACGTCAGCAGGTGGAGTAAAAGTGTCATTCCTAAGGAGAGGGTTCTAACAGATTATTCATTTACCGAAAACCAGCAGCTGATAAATATTGAATCGGAGTTCTTCACAAATACACCAATTATCTCCCAGAAAGCAGGAGTTACCACTGCATAGCCGTGCGGCACTAAATGTCGTTCAGCTAATTGAATTTCTTGATTGACTCAAATATTCTCAGTTCTGAAACACAGTGAGACAAGGGAGGGGTTTCCATGACTACCACTCTTCCCCTGAGGCTGGGGTGGGAGGGGTTGGGGTCCCGGGGACCTGAGGGGGGACACGGACCTGGGGACTCCAGCCACACTGCGGCTGGCCCTCCGTCTCCCCGGGGCTCCCCGTCTCCCGGGCTGGTGCGCCCCCCTCCTGGGCCCCGCTCTCAGGAGAAGGAGGGGGCTCACTTGTCTTCACCCTGTCCCTCCCCACCTGCTGCTCCCCAGAGCCACCGCTGGCTGGAACGCGTCCACCGCGGCCACCGCGGCCACCACTCACTCACCTCCAGGCCAGGGACCACGGCCGGCTTTCTGGTCCCCTAGCCTGTATCTGCCTGTGTCGGGCCCCCCTTCCCCAAATCCCCCAGCCCGAGCCAGAGGGCAGGGCAGGCAGCTAGTTGGAGACCGCGGAGCGAGCTCAGGAAGACGGGGTGGGGGGGGCCGGGTCAGAGGTGAACCTGCACCACGTGTGTGTCTGTCTGTCCGTGAACCGCTCTGACCAGTCTGCGGCCGGTTCTGTCCTCTCTGGGGTGGCCTGACAAGGTCGCCTGGTATGCAGGGTGCAGGGATGAGGAGAGCTGCCCCTCTGCCTCCAAGGGCCGGCCCCACCCCGGGTGTGCAGCCGAGGGTCCCTCCCCAGCCCCGCGCAGCCCCCCGCCCGATCCTGGCAGGAGGGGACGCTGCTGTGACACGGCCCTCTCTATTAAGGGCTGCGCTGTCTGGGAGCTCGGCGCCCGCGGGAAGAGCACAGCCTTACGGGGGACGTCTCCCTTCTCCGTGGTCATAGTCCATTTGTCATCGAGAAGTGGATTTGCAGACAGTACAGACTGGAGCGCAGTCCGTCTGGAGAAGTGCACTCCTCGGGCTGAAACACTCGGGAAGTGCTACGGGGTGAAAATGTTCCAGACCAGGCTGCCGAGAGCCTGGGGCCGCTGCTCCCGCCCTGCCCTGCGGGGCCTCCCGGGACCCCTGCGCTTCCTGAGCTGGCCCCTCGCCAGGGATGGTCGCAGTGGCACCAACCTCAGGGAATTTGGAGGAAAGGGTGGAGCTTCTGGAGGCCTTGGGGTCGGCTGAAAACACAAGCAGTGGAAGAGAAGCCCGTGATGGGAGAGAAGAGAACAGAGCAGGGACAGGGCAGAGGCTCCCCAGCCCTGAGCTGTGGGCGCCGCGGGCACTGAGGGCGCCGTGGGTGCCGTGGGGCTGCTGGGGCAGGAGTGTGGTCCTGGGGGCATGGAGACCGTGCTGGCTCTGTGGGCTCCCAGGACGGCCCTGCTCCCGGGGCAGCTGTCCATCACCTGGACACCAGGCCAGGCCCATGGGGAAGCGTGGACTCCCCAGGAAGGAGCACTGCCTCCCTGCTTCCCCTGCCCTCGCTCCCTGGACTTGCTGGCCCAGGCAGGCTGCAGGACCAGACTGTCCCCACCCCCGGCTCCAGCGACAGTGAGCCCAGTGCTCTCCCACGGCCACGATCCCCGCAGAGCAGGAGTGTGCTGGCCTCAGACGGGCTGTGCTGGGCTCAGGAGCCCCCTGGCCTGGGGGGCACAGTCTTCCCCCTACATCCCAGCCGAGACGTTTCCGTTGGAGCAGAAGGTCGAGTGGCTTCGTCGGCCTCGGGCTCTCGGTCAGCGCCCGAGCATCCCCGCGTGACCACGAGAACACTGCATGCTTGCTCCCACGTGTGTGCGATGAGCTCACTTACCAGAACAGCTCCTCAGATGCTATTTATTTGCAGGAAACCAGGGGCTGGAATTCATCTTCTAGGTTCACCCCATGTGAGAAGGCCGCTGCAGAAGGCGGCCCCAGACCGTGGACGGTGCTGCATGGCCGGGGTTCGCTGGCTGGGACTATGGAGTGGCAGGGCTTCTCCAGGACCTGTCTCCTGCTGCCTACACCCCAGACCCCTCTGACGTGGGAGGTGGAGGGAGGAGAGGAGGAGAGGGCTCAGGCTCACATTGCCCTGCCCCCCCGGGCGGGCCTGGAGGACTCAACGAAACCAGCATTCCTGGCACCCCCGCCCTGGGTGCACACCGTCCCTCCCTCAACGTCCTCCTCAGGAGCAGGGCAGGCCTGAGTCCCCGCCCTGGCCAACAGCCCTCACCACCCCTGCCTGTCTCCTCAGTGTGGTGCCGGGCCTGGCCCCTGCCGGACAGGAGCCAGTCAGCACGGTTGAGTCCTCCTGCCACAGGAACCTCGGCCCGGGAGAGAGAGTCGGGGCGCCAGGACTGTCCCCCCCACCGGCCTCCCTGCAGCCCAGCAGCAGTGCCCTCTGCCCCATTTACCAATGAGGAGACTGAGGCACAGGGGGTCACCAGGCCATCGCCCCCTCTCCAGGACCAACCTCCTGGTCACATCCTCTGACCCAGCCCCAGGGCCTTCCTGGCACAGCCCACTTCCTCCGGCCTGGAGGCACCTGTGGTCATGCCTCGGTGGAATGAAGGTCCTCACTACAAACAGGACTGGGCGGCATCTGGAGGTGCCAGAGGAACGAGGTTCGGGAGTCCACCCTGAGCCAGGACAGGGTCCTCAGCAAAGAGCCCCAGGCACCTGTTCTCTGCTCTGCCCCGGAGCACCTGGGAGGGTCCGGCAGCCGCCTGTGTGCACTGCCTCCCTCGAGTGGGTGTTACTGAGACCAGCTGCGTAAAATGAAACGTGGACAGTTACAGGATGCATCAGTTACGTGTTTGCTATGTAACAAAGTACTCCAAGACTGAGCATCTCTGAACATTTCTCACAACACAGTCTCTGGGTTAGGGACTGCAGCGGACCTGGGGGCCTGTGGCTCAGAGTCTCTCCCAGGCTGTGATCCAGGTGTGGCTGGAGCCACGGTCTTATCTGAAGGTTGGACTGGGGCTGGACCGGTTTCCACTGAGCCACCTGGCTGTGGGCAGAACACAGCTCCTCACGGGCTGTCAGATCTGTGGTCAGCTCCATCAGGATGAGCCCAGGGGAATTCCTGACCTTTGGGAACTTCATCTCAGAGGTGACACCCCACGTCTCCTGCTGTGTTTTGTTCATTAGGCCCACTACGCTCACAGGGAGGGCTTACACGAGGCATGAGTGTTAGGAAGTGGGAGCCCAACGGTCAGTAAAGACCCTAATTAACGGCCCATCTCTGGGAGGAACTGGACCCACTGCCCTGGGGCCCTCCCCACAATTGGTCCAAGGGTCAGCACTTCTGCCTTTGCTGCTCTACTCCGGGTCTGTGGGTCTGAGCACCTGGGTGGGGGTGAGCTGCAGAGACCCCCTCACTGTGCTGGGCACTGCGGGCAGGATGGCTGGCACCTGGGCCCCAGGGACTGTCGGTCCCTC
This sequence comes from Callorhinus ursinus, assembly GCF_003265705.2. NCBI lineage: Eukaryota > Metazoa > Chordata > Mammalia > Carnivora > Otariidae > Callorhinus > Callorhinus ursinus. The sequence goes on along the minus strand of NW_027397110.1, from coordinate 1,309,310 downwards.
TGACCCACCCCCAGAGGCCCTAGAAGGCCTTCACTGGGAAAGAAGAGCCTCTCTGGGTGGGGGCGCCCTGGTGGAGGGGTGCTTCTCACAGGAGGAGGTGCTCCAAGGTCCTGCTGGGGCCAAGCAGGGCCGATGGTGGGGTATCTGAGAAAGTTCTCTCTGCTGGAGACGTTTGCAAACTGACTAATGGGGGGTGGGTGTGGGGGTGGGGGTGTGAACACACTTAAGCCGAGCTGAACTCAGGCTCACCTCGTAGCCACCAATGCCGGCTCGCTCTCTGTCCCTGAGACTGAGGGCCCCTCACCTGAGTGCAGGGCAGCAGCCGCCTGAGACCGTGGGAACTGCTCACCCCCAGGCTGCACAGAGATGGCTCCTTTTCTTTCTCTTTTTTATTAACAAACACATTCTTCATTAAAAGTGGATGTACTGTCAAGGTCCTAGAGTTTCCGACCACTTATTAAAAATAAGTCTTTTTCAAAAGCAGAAATGCAATGAGGAGCTGGATGAAGAGTTGCTTCTCATCAAAAGTGTCTTGGGGAATCCGTTTCAACATGCATGGAGCCCGACATGACCCCAGACCCTGGACAGCGGTGGAGGGAGCCGAACAGGCTGCCCCTGCACCCGGCGTACAGTCCAGGGGTGAAACAGACCCGGCCCACTCACGATAACACAGCAGGGCCTGGTGCAAGGTCAGGGTCACTGTCGAGGGGGGCGCAGGTGCGGCCAGTGGGCTGCCCCCTGCTGTCACCTGGGCTCTGGCCTCGGAGGGTCCCTGCTGCAGCCTTGCTGCCCACAGGCCTGGAAGCGGTGCTGGCCAGGCTCAGAGCTCAGGGTGGCTGCCCCATGAGGCAGGAGGGGCGGTGCCGGGACGCGGTGTTCTGCCCCTTCTTGGAGGGGGCTCTCAGTACCTCTGGCTGTCACCCCTTCCCCAGTTCTCTCACGGGAGACAGGCCTGTGGTGCTTACACAGCTCAGGGGAGGTGGGACCCACACACAAGGACCCTGGGCCACGTCCAGGCCACTGTGGGCGGCACTCCTCAAGAGGAAGGGTGGGGGGCCGGCACCGTCCCCGCACATGGGGGTTCCTGAGTCCGTAGAATGCCTCCAGCTTCTCCAGCTGGTGTCAAGCCCTCCCAAGCTGCTCGCACAAATGTCTGTTCCTGTGTTTGGGGAAGGCGGGTGTGAGCAAGCAGATGAGGTCCGCAGCACCGTCAGGGGCTGAGGGGCACGTGGGGTGGGTCAGCCAGGGGAGCAGCTTGGGGAGGGCACAAGAGGCTCTGTGGGAGGCACAAGGGCCAAGCAGGGGAGGGGAGCACTGATCAAGCTTGTGGGACAGAGGCCTCTAAGTGGTGACATTTAAGCAGAGACCTGACAGGGGCTGTGGATGGGGAGGGAATTGTTAGTCCCATTTCATAGATGAGCAAAGTGAGGCTCACTGAGGCAAGGTTATTTGTGTAGATCCCAAAGCCGTAAATAGCAGGCACTTGCTGAGTGGACAAGACACAAATGCCCAGCGTCCATGCCAAGCTCCATCCCCAGCTGTCCTTGGCGCGGCTCCCCAGGTCCCCAAGGGCTCAGTCACAGACCCTACCGGGGCAGCCCCACCGTGGGACCCCTGTGCTGGGTGACAGTCAGGCCGGGCTCTCTGCATAATCTATCTGGTTGTTCTGAAAAGCAGGGCCCACCCCTGGGACTGGACTGTCTAAGCTAGTTAATGCACCCTTAATGAGCTCACTGGTGCTGGAGGAAGTGCTCGGAGGACCCAGGACCAGCTGGCCCAGGCTCGCGAGGCCTCTGCACACAGCCCTCTCCTCTGGGGGAGGCAGCACGTTGGCAGGAGTGGGTCCAGGGCAGGTGTTTGTGTATCTGCTTGTTTCTTCCAGGGAGTTTGGTATGAAGGCGGATATTAGCAGGCCACAGGGGAGGCGCCGGATCGCGTCCGGGCCAGAGCTGAGTGACCAGGCCGAGTCCGTGCTCACACGGACGTGCACACTCAGGGGCACGCTGCCCCCCCGCCGGCCCTGGAGGTTCTTCATTTGGAATCTGGACAGTCCTGGGGGCCCAGGGGCAGATGTATGGGGGGCAAGTCCCCCCGAGCCAGGCTGGGGAGCTGGATTCTGTGCCGGGGGCAATGAGATGACCGGAGAGGATTTTAGCAGGAAAGTGCCCAGCACTTCAGGATGGTTAGAATGGTGTTTGCACAAGTAGTGAGGGGTGCGAAGAGCTCACGGACCCTCCAAGAATGGAGGCAGCAAGACAGGGGCGGGGGATGGGGAGCCATTGAGAGAGCAGAGGGGAGGGTGGGAAGGGAGGGAGAGGCGGAGGCCCGGCCAGACAGGGGGCTGGAAGGCCCCATGGTGTGCGTGCCAGGGATGTGCCGCCGCTGGAAAGACAGACAAGGACACTCGGGGCAGCGGTCCAGGGGGTAATTCGCACGCACAGGGCGGTGACGATGCTGGTTCCTGGGGGAACCCAGGGCCAGACACAGGCTCCCAGGGGCATGTGGGGCCCAGGGTAAGTGATGGGCTGACAGTGGACCAGGCACCGGAGCCAGGGACCCCGTGTGTGAGCCAGGGGCTGGGGAGAGGGGACACGAGAAGAGGAGTGGGCCGTGGCCGGGGTGGGGGCCTCATCTGCTTCGAGTGTCCAGCCTCGGGGAGGGGTGCCTTCGGGTCACCCTGCGGGGAGCAGCCGAGGTGGGTCCATTGTTCACTCGGGGTCTCTGCGTCCAGGCAAGTGAGGCAGGGGCATCTCCGAGCCCCTACCGTGCGCCGAGCCCCACCTTTGGTCCCGTACTCGCCTTCCCGTGTGGTCCTCAAGCCCCTGAGGGGTCACTGCTCAGAGCCCCAGGAGCAGGTCGGGGCGGTCGGGAGGAGGTGCTGCCCGGGCCTCAGCCTCCTCTTCCCGACCACAAGGTCAGTGTCAGGCAGGGAAGGCGTCCCGGGCCTGCGCGGTCCACGGACAGGGGTGCGGGGCGAGGGGAGGGGTGTCTGGGTTCACCCGGGGGCGTCTCCGAGGCAAAGAGGAAACGGGCCGCGTCCGCTCCGGGGGGCCAGGCTGGGGCTTCCCCGGGGCTCTTGCTCTGCCCTCTCTGCCGGGCTGCCTGGATTGACCTTGAGAACAGACAGTGGGGGCCTCACCGCGGAGATGGCCTGAAAAGAGCAAATATTGGCTCCCCGCCTCAGGCAAAAGCCGATTTACCTCCGGGGGAGGGGGCGACCTTGCTTCGCTGTGAATTGAGGGAAACTTCTGGGTCAATAAATCTTAATGTTCTTTCAATAGACATCGATGCTTCCCTTCCCCTTGTCATCTTGTCTGGGACGCCCCATCGCTGTGCCTCCATTAGGTGGGTTTGCCCTCAACGTGTCGTCAGGCCCTCTGGGCCGACACGGCCGAGCACCCCTCAGATGGAACCGGCAGCCCCCGACCCCCCACAGCCCACCAAGGCCCAGTCCTCGCCCTCCCCATGCCCCAGCTGCCCAGAGCTTCCCCTAGCCCCCTCGGCGGGCCCTGACCCCAACCCTCCACCAGCTTCCCACTCAGACCCTCAGAAGGAAGCGGCTCTCCTGGCCTTTGGAGGGCGTGGTACATGGCAGAGCACGTGGCAGCCCGGCCCCCTGGCCTCCCCGGCTGCAGACATGCTCCTCGGACACCAAGGCTTACGGAAACCTGCCTCTGGGGGGTTTCTGGCCTGGGTGGCAAATTTAGGCCCAGCTTGGCTGGGTTGGGCTGTGAGGCCCGAGGAGGAGGGCCCATGGGCCCGAGGGCCAGCCTTGGGCTTGGGCGGGCATCTGTCCAGTGGACCGGGGCTCGCGGGGTGTCGCCCAGGCGCCGGACCGGGAGGTCGGTCCTGGTGTGCGAGGGAGGGTTGCAGCTCCTGATGGCTGCAGCAGTAATGAAGGCTCAGTGATTAGGATGCCATCCATCTCCCCAGAGCAACCACTATGTCCAGGATGACAGTGATAGTCGTACGTTCATGATTTATGGAGATAGTAATGATTATTTTCGTAATAGTCAGTCAAAGGATTTTTTGGCAATGGATCAATTTGAAGGAGATTGAAATACAATCATTTTTGAGTGACTAGGCTGAAGGAAGAATCAAATCACGTGTGTACATGTGAGTGTGCATGTGTGTACATGTGTGTACATGTGTGAGTGTATACACGTGCATGTGTGTCTGTATGTGTATGTGTACATGTGTGAGAGTTTGTGCATTGTGTAAGAGTGTGTATGTGTGCATGTGTGTGTGCCAAGTATGTGTGTGTGTGTACATGTGTTTGAGTGTATACATTCGCACATGTGTGAGTGTGCACATGTGACTGTGTGTGCATCTGTGCACGTATGCACACAAGCGTCTGAGTGTGTACATGTGTGTGAATGTGTACATATGTGTGCATGTGTGTGTACATGTGCAAATGCAAGCCCCCATCTAAAGCCTTGACCAAGAAGCAAGGAGTGGATAGACCCAGCACTCTGAGTAGACAGCTGTATTAACTGACTCCCGAGCCCTACTGACTGCTACAGTATTGAGGTCTAGCTGTCAGGTCCCCAAATGCTCCCAAGGACTGCAGGGTTCCAGGACTGCCAACAAGATAAAGGACAATATGAACACAGGATAAAATTCTGCTGTGTGTGTTTGTGGGTGTGTGGCTGCCCTTCAGAGAATGAGTGCGGCACAGATAGCACAGAACTTTCCAGAAGGCTCCAGTGCACGTGCTTTGGGAGGTGACTCTGTCGAACGCGTGACCATGTCTGTGGGCAGCAGTGATGGAAATGTGGCCAGTGCTTGCTGCTTCTTCTCCCTCCAGGTTTGTGCCTCCCGCTTGGCCATTTCATGGCCAGGCCTTCCCAGCCCACTCTGCTTCCTGCTCCCGTCCCCCTGCCTTTGACTCTCTCCAGATGGCCACCTTGAGCTCTGTGCCTTCTCTCTGGCCATACCTTCTCTCCTGGGCGTCTAGCCCGTAGGTGATGGGGTTCCTCAAGGATAACCAGACCCTCTTTCTTCCCATCTTCCCTGACGCCCTCTCTCTGGGTGACCTCACCCATACCGACAGCATCGGGTATGGACCACATACGGATGGCACCCACACTCCCACGCGAGCTCCCCCCTGGCCCCGAGCTCCAGGGCTCTCCCTGCATCCATCCTCTTCCGAGCTTCTTCTCACGGACGTCTTGCAGTACCCAGCTCAACATGCCCGATCCCAGCTCATGAGCCCTCTCTCTTTCTCAGAGAGTGGCACCAACACCATCCTGTAGATATTGCCAGAGACCTGGAAGCCATCCCTGTCTTCATCCAATCCCTTACATGCTCCACGGTTGGGCAAGTGTTACATTTGGTCAGTTCCTTGTCCTGAGCATCTCTGAAGCTTGATCAAGCAGAACCTGGCTCTGTCTGCTCCAGCTGCCCTGGTCCACCCCTCGTCGGCTTTGGGGCATGCCCAACCTAAGCCAGACAACTTTTCAGCCTAGGTCAACTTGTCATGGACATATTTTTGGTCTCACAAACCAGATCAAATCCCCTGGGATGGCACCTCATAAATTTGCATATCTCTGCTGTGCAGCACTTGTCAAAGTTGCAATTCTACATTTGTGTGGTTATTTGAATAAGCCTGTTTATCCCACTATTTTGTAAACTCCATGAGGATGGGTATTGTATATATGAGATTTTACACATCATTGTTTCCTTAATGCCTGGCATGGAGACTGTCTATGGCAGGTGCCCACCCATCCATCCCTCACTCCCCCTCTACCACCTCCCCTTCCCTCCCATTCTCCCTCCCTCCATCATCCATCCATCATCCATCCATCCACCTATCCATCTATCCAGCATCTATCTATCCATCATCCAACCATCCAACCGTCCATAACCCATCCATTCACTATCCTTCCTTCCTTTCTTCTTTCCTTCCTTTCTTCCTTCCTTCCATCCACCTATCCATCTATCCATCATCCATCCATCACCCCTCCATCATCCATCCATCTATCCATCATCCATCCATCACCCCTCCATCATCCATCCATCTATCCATCATCCATCCATCACCCCTCCATCATCCATCTATCCTTCCATCCACCCATGCATTCATCCACCTATGTGACAGTTACTGAGTGCTGTGTACCAGTCACAGGTGCTTCACATAGGTTAACTCAACTGATACTCCCAAAAACTTAGGAGGGAGTGATAACTCTTGTTATTAACCTCATGTTACAGGAGAATACTGTGGGCTTAACAAAGGTAAGTTGACCAACCAGCCAGTGTCAGAGCCCCATATCAGATGAGTGATTCCCAAAGCCCACATCTTCCCATGAAGCCCTCTTGAAATGGCTGCCTGCACTGACTCTTCCTGATATCTCTCCTGTGAAAGGTCGTATTCCTGGAGTCTGACCTGACAAGAGCTGTGGCCGCCTCAAGGACTCCTGGCCTCCCCTCCCATTTCTTGGACCCCACGGAGATGCCTGGCTATATGGTGGCTGAATTGCTGTGGTGAGGAATGCATGGGCATCATGACCTTGTGGTCATCATCTATGTGACTTGCTGTGCATTACTCAGCCTCCCTGAGCCTCTAATTGCTTGTGGTACAGGAAGGCTAGAGCCCTGCCAGGTGGGATTGCTGGGTTTTGTAGATTATGTATGAGGAGGGCCAGGAAGATGGGTGGTAAGTGGTGTTCCAGCTCCCTCTTTTTCTCTTGAGGACCATCAGGTGTGGTGTTTGGGCTGAGGCACCGTCCCCTCCTCCAGGGAGCTTGGTCTAACAGGAGGATGAATAACCTGGAGTGGGGGATGAAACAGAGCTGCACAAGCGAGGGGCAGGAGGGGGAGACCCTACAGCTCTGCACATGGAGGACACCTTCTCCTGATGTCCAAGAGACAGGGAGACTTCACAGTGTGAGTGGGGCTGGGCTGTGGGAAGGGGAATGTGACGCCTTTTGCCACCTGCTCTGTGCTGAGTGTTGAAAACCTATATCTCATTTACTCCTCCCAAGTGTTCTGCCTGGAAGATGTTTTGTGAACAAGCGAATTGACCAGGGACGCACAGCTAGTAGTGGCTGGGGTCCCTGTGCCCCTCCAGGTGGCCTTTCCACCATATCACGCTGCGTTGTGTCACGGGGTGTGAAGAGTCCCAGGCAATGAAAATGGGAAAACTTAAACAGAGGGGCATGAGAGTGAGCTTGAGTTTGCGGTCAGGGCGGGAGAAGCAGTTGTCACTGGAGGAAAGGACCTTACTGTTTGGCTAAAGAGTGTGAACTTCACCTTGACCGCAGCAGGGAGCAGCGGGACCGGTAGGAGGGGTGTGGCAGGCAGTGAGCGCCCCGGAAAGGTACCTCAGTGACTGCGTGGGGAGCACGTGACGGCGGCTAGGGCTGGGGGGCAAAGATCCCCAAGGGTGTGTTAGCAGATGCACCGGCCACCTTTGCTGCGTTGGATTTCCCAGGAAGATGAGTCACGGGTCCGAGAGAGGCAGGGGATCACGGCGGGGGAGAACAAAAGCGGTCAAGTGTTGAATGTGATCGTAAATTAAAAACATCTAGCAATTGCACCAGGAAGAAAGAGCACACAACGTCACCGTATGAATTTTGAAAACCGCTGCCCCTGAAAACAGACCCAGCTGTGTGTCTGGGTGCTCTTCCTTCCTGCCCGTCCAGCAGAAGGTGTCCCAGGTGAAGAAGGATGTTCCCAGACACGGGGGGCGGGGGGAGGTGACCAGGAGCCCAGTGGGCAGCCTGGGGAAAGTGGAGACGGGGTTTTCAAGAGCAGGAGTCCTTGCCGGCACGGTCGGACCTCGGTGGAGGCAGAAGGAGCACCGAGTGCTCGCCACGTCCCAGGTCCCGAGGCTGAAGGAAGGAGGGTCCACTTAGATAAGGTAAATACTGGCTGGGTATTTAGAAACCTCTAGACAGAAGTCAGAGTCTGGGTTCCCCACGGAAATGCATGTGCCCACCTGGGGCCACTGTCCACGTGCCCCCCGGCTCGACCCCGTCGGACAAACCAGGCTCAGCGGCGAGCCGCAGGTGCCCGACTGCCCAGCCAGAGGCGGAGGTGACCCGAGCACTCCTTGGGCACACGGAGAGCGCAAGGAGCCACCCCCGCCGCGTCGGAGCCAAGTGGGCACCAGGGAGGCCTGAGCGCTCAGGACGGTCTCGTGGACAGACCGTCTGGGGACCCAGCAAACGTGTTGGCAAAGGGTAGGGGGGAATGCACGGCAAGGAGAGACAGGAAATAAACAACGAGCATCAAAGGAGCAAAACTGGAAGAAAATCTAGCCTAAGAGAGAAGGCGCTCTGCGAGTGCGTCAGAGGCTCAGGGAGAGCGCGGTTCCCACGAGACCACGGCTCAGCGTGAGGGCACCGCAAAACCACGAGCAGGTGCAAATGTTCCGGGCTCTGGGGACAAGCTAAGAAAGAAGGGCTACAGTCCCCAAACTGGAGATTCATTTAAAATAGCACCAAGAAGGAGGAATTTGCATGAAAATTAGGCTGTTGCCACAAGGAGTGATTGAGTTGGGCTCAGGGCCAGTGAAGAGGCACAGAGAGGCTGGGAAGTAAGAGAACACGGCGACACGGGACGTGGGGGTCCCGGGAACGCGAGGGGGACCCCCGAAGAGCCAGCATGACACACTGGGGAACAGAGGACATCCTCAAAGATGTCACAGAAGAGAAGCCTTCCCTGGAAGGGAGAGCCGGCGCCCGCGTCAGAAGGAGCGCCCCTGGCGGCCTTACTGGGCCCCGGCCACCCGGAGATCGCCGTCGTCGGGGGGAGACGCAAGGAAGAGCTAAAGAGAGACACACGGACCTTCCATTCTTCCCGCCGCATCCTTCCCCACAAGCCCACAGGGACACACATCTAAGGGTTTGGGGGGAGGGGGATGAGGTTTCCCGGATGACGTCATTTCCTGCAAAGCAGGTGCAGACCTTGTAAGATCCCTGGCAGCCCCTTTGTCCTGCGTTAGGCTTTGTGATGACGTGATGTAGCGAGTGGATGCTGAAGACTCGGTGAGGGACGGATGGGCTTGGCCATCATGCGCTCAGACTCCGGGTCGCACTGGCCGTGGGGCTGGCCACGTCCCAGGCCTCCTGTGTGGGGGATGGAGCCAGGTGCCACTGCGGGGACGGCGAGAGGAGAGCATCAGTGGTTCCTGCCACGTCTCGTGGGGTGGTGTGGACAGCACCACTGGGAAGGGGGCTCCACAATTTTAAAGCCAGCCAGTTTCTTTCATATATGAAGGCAAAGAGATTAAAAAAAAAATCCATATATTCAAGAGGAATAAAATTCTCTATAAGAAAATTTGGGAAATGGTAAGCCTCTCTGGGAAAAGCATGAGATCCATCATCCAGCCTAGGGCGTGCTGGGCAAGCGAACGCCACCGGCCGGTGCAGGAAAAGGGTTTGGTGAAAACGCCGGTGTGACTGCAACGTGCATTATTGAGACACGGTTAAGTGTGGAATGAAGGCTACACAGCATTTCCGAGACCCGAGGGCAGCCTGGGAGGCAGGGGGACGGTGAGTGGAGGACGCCCCTCGGCTTCCTGCCCCCTCCCCTGTGGCTGTCTGCAGGTTGCTTCCCTCATTTGATGCCAGGCTCTTTCCAGCTGATGGGATTTGGGAGGATATTTTGCTTTCCATATTAAAAAACATTCAATGCATGTACATCACTTTCACAGAAATAAAATAACCAGAACTGCCTAAGAGAATAAGCAGATGGTGTTTCATAGCTGCGTGGACACCCCTCGTCTCTTGTCCTGGGACCAACGAGGCTGTGGGGTGGAGCCTGGTTCTGGACGAATCTGAGGCTCCCTGATTCGGAGCTTCCTGGAAAGGTGACTGGTGCATGTGAGCAAGATGAGGAGCTTCTGGAGGGGGGAGAACGGTGGGCAGGCAGGCACTGTCTTCGCTCCCCATCAGTTACCCCCACCAGGTCCTTGGCAGGAATTTGGGCGTGGACCCCTCAGGGCTGAGACCCCAGGGCAGGTGCCTGAGCTCTTCCTGGAGAGAGAGTCCAGGACATTTCTCTGCACGGAGCACAGCAGGGACACCGGCGCTCTCTGGAAGCAGCTGGAGATGCTCATGGGTTGGGCCAAGGGTTGCGTGACAGGCCGGTTCTGGTCATCCTGGAATCCAGAAGAGATGGCCGGGGATTAGGGCAGAGACACCCCAAGTCAGGCTGGCCACACGGAGGTTTCTGTAACTGCCCGGGTCCCGGAGGCCTCGGGGAGGCCCCCTGTGGGCGGAGGAGCCTCGGGTCCTGCGGGCTCATCCGACCTCACCCCGCCTTGTGGGGAAGCTGGACTAGCACCTGCTCCGGTTCTGGGTCACGGACTTGGACTGCTTTCCCGAAAACGACTGTCTGTCCTGTGTCTGTGTGTCTGGGTGTGTCTGACCCCGGGGCGTGTGCATCTGTGGCTCACGGAAGCTCTGAACTGTACGGGATCAGAACCACGGGCCATTCTCCCTCTCTCCCCACACACACCTGCCCCTCCTCCGCTTACCCCAGCCTGCTGTGCATCTGTGGGTCGATCGCTCAGTGACAGAGCCCAGTGATCCGCGCGGGTGACTTCAGCGGCTGTGTCTCTTCTTGAAAGAAGCAGCCGTTGGGTAACGTTTATAGGATCTGGCTTAATCTCATCTTGTACCCGTCTCATCCCCGCTCAGGGCGGGTTTTGGGGTCTGTGAAGCCCTCCCCTCCAGCATCGACGCGACAGACTTCTCTCCCAGGCGTGTGCAGGCAGGGGTGCGCCCGGCCCCGCAGGGGCATAGCCCGTGTCAGGGCAGGGGCGACCGGGAGTCACTGAAGGGAAGAGGTAACGGTTCTCTTTCACCAGAGGAAGATATGGCGTTCTGCTTTACAAATAGGTCAACAACATTAAGATTAGAATCTCAAGAAAAACAAAGTTATAAATCACGAAATAATATAATAGAATGTAATTGGTCTGAAATAGTGGCAGTAAATGGGTCCTTTTGATGCATTCTGTCCATGTTTTAAGATACGGGGAAGTGCCTTCGAAAGGCCATAAATCACTCTGGTTTAATCGCTAGAATAAAAATGGAATTTACAGTGTCATCGGAGAGGCATTCTTTAAAATAACACATTAGCTCCTCATCTATGACAGTTCGGGGAAAAGATGGCATTATTTTGAGCTTCTTTACTTAATTAATTTGTTTTCAAATTAATAGTTTCTTAGTTTTCTGTCTGTAAACATTTCCATAAAGCATGAATCTGCTTTCTCTGTTTTTCCCTAATTTCGGAGGTGATTCCACAGACCCAGCATCAGCGGGGATATTTCTGAGAGGGTCTCCAAATGACACCCCCCTTCCCCGTGGCCGTCCACGGGATCAGGATGGGATCGCACTTGGACACTGGGGACTCCATTTCCGAGTCATTGGTGGCGGGGAGAACCAAGCTGTGTGTCTGTCTCCGTTTCCCCAACACGGTCCCTTCCAACGGCCGCTGTCGGTGCCAGAGCTTGGCCAAGGTTCCACCGGCCCCTTCTCCAGAGCTGCCCCGGGGGGATGGCAGTGGGGATGGTCCGAGCCTCAGTAGCATGGGCAACCGCTCGTGGGGCAGAAGTTCAGCTGCGTGTGGCCTGAGCTCTGAGACTGTCAGGGTGCCCGAGGCTGTGCGTGCCGCCCACGGCGCACACCCCCAGCTCCACGAGGAGTCACATTAGGACCCCAGGAAGTGGGGTCCCAGACAGCAGCTGGTAGTTCCTGGAACCAGCCCCAAACCCAGTAGGTCGGGCTTCAGGGACATTTCCTGCTCCCAGAGCCTCCCAGAGCCCTCCCGCCGGCCCCAGCCCCTGTGCCGTTAAGCCTCGCGGCACCTTCTGGCCAGTGGGCTTCTCGGGGCCCGGGCGTGGTCGTTTCTGGGCTGGGCATCAGAAGCTGGTGCACAGACCCCAGTCCTTCCTGCTGTGGGACCCGGGAGCCACGTGTGAGCTGGGGGCCAACCAAGGTTAGAGCAGTGGGGAATCAGCGCTGGCCGGGTTCAGCATTAACTTCCCGCCTCTGCCTGGCCTACTCTCCTCGCGCACACAGAACTGCGTTCCCAGAGACGCACCGACGGGCAGCCACGAGGCCCTACACGCAGTGCAGCGGTGGCAGTGGGGAGACCCCAGCTCGCGGCCGGGATGGGGGCCCAGGCGCGCGGGGAAACACGGGGACATGGGTACGACCTGTGCCGGCCGGCACCGCCCCATGGGAACACCGTGCTTGCCGACTGCGTCATCTCGGGGTTTCTGCAGCTCATGCTGCATGAGGGAAAACAAACAGGTGACATATTTATATTTTAGTCATTTATTTTATTTAATTCAATTATCCGGTTATTATCATTCCAACTCCAATTATCCAGTTATTGTGACTGTAATGTGTAACCAATTTTAAAAATGATTAATGAGATGTTCCACACTTTTCTCTCATAGTAAGTTTTGAAATCCGATGTGCATTTTATGCCTCGAGCGCACATCTCCACCTGGACCCTCCTCGCTTCAGGCGCCCAGTAGCCAGAGGTTGGGTCAGGGTGCCTGGGGCCGGGATGCTGTCGTGGGTGTCTCCGAAGATAGCAGAGCCGCCACACTAACCGCCAGCTCCAGGCTTGGTTCCTGGGACGAGCCAGTGGTAGTCCTCGGGGAGACATCTGACGCCCCATTCGGAAGAGACCCAGAGACCCGCCGCTCCCCCAGGTGGCCTCAGCTTGTCCAGGTGTCCTCACTCTGCCCCTCACCCGGCTCTGCGATGCATGAAACGCCTTCTGGAAAGAAGACACCCTGCAGAAGGAAGGAGGGGGCAGAGCTGGGGAGAGATCCAGGGAGGTGGGTGCACTCGCCGAAAACCGTTCTAACTGACTCAAGTAAAACTTTGACTTCAGTCTGTCCCATGCCATCGGAGTCTGGCCTTCTGGGCATCGTGGGAAGGCCTGAACATAAGGAGATAATTTACTAATTCAGCTAACACCAGACCATTCCCGCTCTGTGCCAAACACTGAGGATATAGACCCCAATGAGCAGGTCCCACCCTTGGACAGCTCCCACTCCAGTAAAGGGATGCTGTAGGATAGGGCGGCAGCACAGTCAGGAGGGAGGGACCAGCCAGACCCTGGATAATTAACGACCTTCACGTGGTGGGTCTTGAGGGTTGAGTAGGAGTTCACAAAACAGATCTGGGGGGACACATCCTTCCAGGAAGCGGGATCCACGTGCAAAGTCTTTGCAAGGGCAGAGCGTGTGGCGGAAGTGGACGTGGACGCTGCCCGGTGGGGAGAGGGGAGGGCTGGAGCCCGTCAGGTCCGGAGCGGCCAAGGAGAGAGGCAGGGTGTCGGGCATGCGGATGCATCAGGGGAGGGCCGCGCCGTGTGTCTCCGTGCTCGGCTCCTGAAGCGAGCAGGCGTTACCTTACCTGCTCGGGAGCGCAGGAGACCAGCTCCTCTGCGGTGGCCAGGCTCCCCGTCGTGCAGGTTCCCCACATGACCTCTTTATTCCTTTTAACACCTCAAGGTCTAAAACAAACAGAACCTCAGCTTCTGGCGCCGCAGACGGGTGGCCATGCGGTTGGCCGTTTGATCTGTACAAACAGGTGAGGGAATTTCCATGCTCTGCTCCAGTTTCCAAGTGCAGGACCATGCAGTCTGTGCCCCGTCCACACGCTGTCAGAGCTGCATTTCTGGTGACCGCCTCACAGAAGCAGAGGGAACTGTGTGTCATGCTCTGGGACGATGCACGGGAGGGACAGCCTTGCGCTTGGCAGGCAGGCCCTGAGGCCGGTGTCCACCCACCAGTCCTGGCCATCAGGGACCAGGGCGGTTCTGCCTGTAGCTGGCGCGGGGCGGCCGGGGCTGGGGGTTCATCAGTCCCAGAGCTGGAGAGAAGCCGAGGGAGGTGTTTTTAGCCCACGGCTGGCCCACTGCCAATGGGGGGGGTTCAGATGCCACCCCCTGAGGGTCCCTTCTGGAAGATCTCAGACACGGCTTGATCTCTAGTTGGGCGCGTGCCTACTGACCCCTGGGTTTGTGGGGTTGATCGCCAGTGGGTTTCTCCTGGAAATTGGACCCTCTCCTTTTTCCAGAATAAACATGGCGCAGGAGAGCTCAAAGATAGTTTTCAGAAAGACTCTGTGATGGTTCCTTTTGTGTCAACGTGATGGGGCAACAGGAGGCCCGAGAGCTGGGTGTCCGTGAGGGTGTTTCAGGAAGAGCCGAGCATTTCAGCTGGTGGACTGAGCACAGCAGAGGCTTCCCCACGGGTGGGCCCCTGGGGCACAGAGGTTACGGGAAGGAGGACGCTGCCCCTTCCCTCTGCCTCCCTGCCTTGCTGGGGCATCGCTCATCTCCACCTGCCCGGCTGTGAGCCCCAGGACGTGGATGGGGCGATGCCCCAGTCCTCCTGGGCCCCAAGCAGGCGGGGGGCAGAGGTCTGGGGACTCTGAGCCTCTGTGATCACGGGAGGTAACTCCTGTACTCCTGAGTCTTCCTGTTTGTCTGGAGAACAAGTGTGCTAGAGTCAGCAAAGAAAAATACAGAGGGGCCCGGGGAAATCTGGATTTCAGATGGTGAATTTTTTTTAATTTGTGTTTTATTTATTTACTTACTTACTTATTTTAAGTACTCTTCACCCGCAGCATGGGACTCAAACTCACGACCCTGAGATCAAGAGTTGGATGCTCCTCTGACCGAGCCAGCCAGGCGCCCCAACAGTGAATGATTTATTTTAGCATAAGTTTGTCCCGAACGGTACTGGGAGCATACTTACAGTGAAATTTATTTATGGTTGACTATTGATTCAAAGTGCTTGGGTCCGCTAAGTTTTACCTGGCCACCTGTCTCAGGTACGGCTAAGGCCACGATGGGGTGGCCCGCGGGAGGTCCCTGGGGTGACAGGGCTGTCCTGCGCTCTGACCATGGGCGGCCACATGACTCCGGACATACATGGGTCACGTGTGCGCTCCCAGGGTGGCGAGGCCCAGTCGGGGGCAGCCATGGTCCTCCCTGCCGTCAGGACTCGCGGGCGTGGGGATGCCGGAGGGCGGGCAGGAGCCGGCCAGGCAGGCGTCTGTCCTGACCCCCCCGGGGGGCTGTGGTTTCACTCACTGGTTAGGAGGCACAGAGGGAGCGCACTGGGAGGGGGCTCAGTTTTTCTACTTGCTGGGAATAGTGCAGCATTCGGCCGCCTATGGGTCTCCACGTCGGTGTGGTTCCCCGCACGTTCGCGCCCCCAGACCATCGTGGCTCCTGCGTGAGAGCCAGAGCCGGTCACCTGAGCATCGTGCTCGGAGGCCTCTGCCACCCACTCCGAGTAAACGCAAAGTTGGCCTGCCTCCTCAGCCGGGCCTGTGCGCCCACCGAGATCAGGCCTATGCGGAGGGGCTGCTGCTGGGCTTCCCCGCCCTGTCCTTCCCATTCTTGGAGAGCCAGGACTCCCTGTAGGCTAGGCACGGGCTCCTTGGAAGGACTACACTTCCCAGACTACCTTGCAGTCGGGCGCGGCCGGCTGACCAGGTTCTGGCCAACGAAAGGCCGGCAGAGCGTCCTGTGGGATTCTGGGAAGTCCTCTTCCTCCAGGAAAGCCGATATGAGGGCTGGAGCAGAAGCCACTGCAATGGACCCTGAGACAAATCGGGTTAAGGATCCAAGAGCAGTCGGACAGAAGAGGCCGGAGCCCCTGATGATGCCACATCCACTGAGACCTGCCCGGGACCACCTGCCGCGTACACATAAGAGGAAAGTAACCTTGCACAGGGTATGGGCCCTCGCTGCTTTTCCCCTCCCTCCTGGTATATAATCAAACTGCACTCTAAATGATACCGTGTCTGTATAGCGTTCCCATCTTTTACGTTTCCTGCCCGTTATGCTGGAAAAGGCCCCGTGCCATCTCCTCGTGGTGCTTTGCTTCCTTCTGCCCGCTCACCCTGCCAGGAGACGCTCCTCCTTCCTTTCCCCACCCAGTGCCCGCTCAGTGTTCCCGCCTCGAGCATTCCTGCACTTCTTCAAGACTGGCTGTGTGCACCTGTGCACCGCTCCACTCCCGCTAAGCGCCTCTGGGATGGGAGCCCTGTCTCCTGCTGGGTTTCTCCCCATTCTCCAGTTCACTCAGTAACATACGGTACCAACACACCGCGGTCATAACCCCTCAGGGCTGACGGCGGCGTGGGGGACAGGCCACGGGGCCAGTCACCCTGGAGTTGGGGGAGGGAAAAGAATCAGACCCACTGGGCGCGAGGCTGGGCCTGGGGGGATGCAGGGCCCGGGTGCACGGAGGGGTTGGGACGCCTGGCGGTGGCGACTGTGAGGCAGACGCTGAAGGTCGGCTCCTCGGCCCAGCGGCTCCTGGCATCACACGCCCCTTTCAGTCTGGTTGCCTGTGTGTTTTGAATTGTCTTCCAAAATGCACATCCGGAAGCCATTCAGCTGACATAATGAAAATACTCTTTTGTGGGAAGTCATTTTCCCATGCAGGTATATGCATATAAAATTGAATCCGTGTTTGAGATGGAAAAACAGATTGCTTAACCGTTTCTAATATCTGAGAGGGTCACCTATTACACCTGATCCATAATTTCAGGCAAAATTTCCATCGTAGCGCTGTGCCCCCTAAATGATGAGGCTGGAGCGCATTTATACCACACTCCGTGTGTGGCTGTGGGCAAGCCTTCCTCCTGCAGCAGGAGGGAGCCCACATGCCCCGGGCCTGCCCGCTTCTCGCCGGGGCACATGAAAGAGCCCCGGGGCTAGGAGTGGTATTTGTCTTTGTCCCGATGTGGCTTTTTACTTTAAGGAAGGATATTCTCATGGTGGGTTCCCGCACAGAAGGGTGGGCTGGGGTCGAGGGGGCAGTGCCCTGGGGGCTGACCCCAGGCAGCAGCACCAGCTTCTTGCGGCCGCCCCATCCATCCCTGCATCTCAGGACTCGGGGTCCGTGTGGGGTGCTCTTGGGATCAGAGCCGTCCACTCGGAGAAAAGCCTCCCTCCCTCAGAGGCTCGGTGTCTGCCTGCCACGGGCATCCAGGGGCCACGGCGGCTGCCACCACGGTGCTGTTACCAGAGGCCGGGGAAGGACACGGAAGAGAGGAACCAGGAACAAGCGACCATCTCCTCCTCTCCCTGAGCCACGGGGTGCCCGTCTCCTCTCCTTGGGCTTAAGGAGGGACTTCTCTTGAAGCAAATTCCGTCTGCTCCAGGGGCTCACTTTTGTGGTGTGAGCTGCCTTTGAGTCCAGGCTGGACGAGACCTCCCCACCCTGGACCGGTGGTCCTTCACGTTCTGGCCTGTGCCCAGGGCACCTGCTATCACGTGCCCTTCCAGTGCTCGGGGACCCGCTCCGCACGTCTGTCCAGGGTACACCTCTGGCTGCAGTGTGCCTCCTCTGTGTTCTCTGAAACCAGGACACCCCCAAATGGTTAACTCTGATGTACTCAAATTCATAATTTGCTTGTGCTTCTAAGACCTTTAAATAAAGCAGAGTTCCCAACCCTTCCTCACACACATATTCTTCTGTATTTCCCTCTCTCAGCTTCCTTGTCTTTCCTCATATGCTTACACTTTAATCTCCCTGGATTTAACCTGAGTGATGTAGGCAGTGGGAGTTTGGCTTCATTTTTCTCTAGGCAGAGAGCTGTTTCCCACCCCCACTAATTCTTATGTCTGAGTGACTCAGCCCCTGTGGGTCCGCATCGTCCTGGCCGCAGGCGATCCCACTGGGAGGTCAGAGCACAGTCCCTTTCCCCCATGCTGACGGTGGGCATCGGCATGCTTTCCAGTTTTCGGCGATGGTGACGGTGCTGCTGAGCATTCCCGTGTGTGTTTTGGTGCATACGTGCGAGTGTTTCCATTGAACTCTTTCTAGTGTGGGATTTCTGAGTCCCAGGGTCACTGGGATGTTAGCTTCTTTAGGGATAATGTTTTTTTCTTCCCTATCAGCACGGGGGAGTGTCCTGTTTGCTACTCTGCCCCCGGACCCATGTTAGCCAGCTGGTGGGTGTGTGAGGAGGTGGGGAGCTCCCCCACCCATCCCCGTCTGGGTCTCCCTCCCCGCGGAGCTCCCCTGCCCCATCCCCACAGCCACTCTGTGCTTGTCACTGTGATCATCTGCATGACTGTCACGTGTCATGACACCTGTTAGGTGATTCACCTGTGTTGGCAGCTCTTTTATTAGAACTGACTCAGCTATTTGTGTAGATTTCATGCAGGCTTTTGAGTGATTTCATCAAATTCCCCACATCATCCTGATGAAATTTTGAGCAGGACTGTGTTGAATCTATTTTATACCCTTTGGTAAAACTTAAAAAAACAATCTTCATAAAGATCTTGTGCATTCTTTTTGGACCAACAAAGTCTTTGTTAAACTACTTTATCCAAACTTTTTGTTGTTTTGGTGAATTATATTTCTGTTTTGCATTAATACTGAGCTGGGTGTGGCTAGCATAGCTGACTGTTGGGTTGACCTCGCATTTGATGAACTTGCTGGATTCCTGTATTGGCACTTTAGTTTTATCTCTGTTCTGTTGGGATTTCTATGTATGGGGATAATAACCATTTTATTTCACACCCGTATGGGTCCACGGCCAGAGTTCCCAGTGCCACGTTAAAAATCAGGGATGACAGAGGTCTAATGAGCGAACTTGTCTTTGGTCTGACCTTGCTGGAAATCTATGTGAAGTTTCTATGAAGTATGACATTCATTGTAGGATTTTATTGCGTATTCTTAACCAAGAACATTCTCTTTAACCTTCTGATCGTTCTATTTTTTAACTGAACAGATTGTTATTTTTATTCTAAACAGTTTTTTTTACATCTCTTTGGGGAATCATGTAGTTTTAACTTTTAGTTCATTGAATCAGGGCATCTCATGGGTGGATATCCTAGTCTTGAAATGTGCTTGCATTCAAGGAAAAATCGTAATCAATCACATTGAATAACTTTCCAACATGCACTTGAGTCTATAACACATTATTGTGCATCTATGGTGATAAATAACATCCACCTAAAATTGAGTTACCTCACAAGGCAGCCGTCGGGTTTGGGAACCAGGCAGTGCCAGGTGTGCCAGCGAATCTGTCGGCCTGTGGTGGCGGCCCACGCCGGCGACCCCCCAGGCCTGCAGCCCCTGCCCCCCTCCCCGTTCTCATCCAGTCAGCGCCCTCCTTGGCCCAAGTTTGCATTTTCAAGATTTTCAAAAAAATGTATTTCTTCTCGGTTTTCCAATTCATTAACACCGTGCCATCTGGGAAAAGAGAATTTTTTTTTCTCTTGAGCCTGTTTTTACCGCCCTCTTTTATTTCGAATTATATTATCATCATCTCTGCTTTCTTCTCCCCTGGTCTTGGCCAAAGTTTACAATCTTGTGAATATTTTCAGGCCTTTGGTTTTTTCATGTGTTATCCTCAATTTCGTTGCTTTCTGAACTTTATGATCCCCCTTCTTTGTGGGATGGCGGGTGGCGGGTATTTGCTTTGTTTATTTTCTAACTTCCTGACTTGAAAACCTAGCTTCATTTTTTTGACGCTAAATATATTTTATTTCATAAATTCCTCCTAGCACTTCAGCTGTGCCCCACAAATCAATGTAATATTTTCATTTTCATTTTAAGTACTTCATAATTTCATGTGATTTTATTTTTATCCCAAATTATGCTGAGTTGCATGTAATTTAGGTTCCAATGAGAGTTTTCAGGATACTCTTAATAGATTCTAATTCCATTAGACTTTGGCCAGAAGGACAGGCTGGTGATACCTGTCCTTTGGAACTTGGGGGATTCTTCGTAGTCTGTCTGGTGCATGGTTAATTTCTGAGCACCTGCTGCTCCTGGTGTCCAAACGGATTTGTATTCTGCACCTCTTAGTGTAAAATCGTCTCTACGTCTTCTACTGTGAGCTCCTTAATTGGATGATTTGAATATTCTGGATATTTGCTAATTTTTTTCCTACTAGTTGTATCAATCACTGAGAAAGACAAGATAAAATCTGCAGCATTGCTAATTGGCCTCGGATCCTGTGGGTCAACCCCATGTTCT
Organism: Callorhinus ursinus; assembly: GCF_003265705.2. Taxonomy (NCBI): domain Eukaryota; kingdom Metazoa; phylum Chordata; class Mammalia; order Carnivora; family Otariidae; genus Callorhinus; species Callorhinus ursinus. The sequence goes on along the minus strand of NW_027397110.1, from coordinate 1,289,320 downwards.
GGGGCTGCAAGAGTCTGTTCTCGTGTCCAGGTCATCAAGCCCCATGCCCGAGCCCTGCCCATGTGAGCCAGCCTTTGTGCTCACCTGCCCTTGTGCGTCTGCCTGTGTGTGCCCTGCCCTTGTGCACCTCCCCCATATGCTCACTGCCCATGTGCTCACCTATCCCTGTGCATCTACCTGTGTGCCCCTCCCCGTGTGCTCCCTGCCCGTGTGCACACCTGTCCGTGCACCCCTCCCTGTGTACTCCTCCCCGTGTACTCCTCCCCGTGTGTACCTGCCCGTGTGCACACCTGTCCATGTGCCCCTCCCCATGT
>NW_027397110.1:1284928-1288996 GCF_003265705.2 Callorhinus ursinus | reverse complement strand
CCCTCCCCATGTACCCTTCCCCGTGTGCACCTGCCCGTGTGCACACCTGTCCGTATGCCCCTCCCCGTGTGTGCCCCGCACCGGCACAGCTGCTCTGGATTCACCCGGGAACTGTGGTCTGTCTGATGGGCACATGCACCCGAACTCTCCCACCATTGGTGTTTCTGGTAAATAATCACCATCACCTTATTTTCATTTTCTGTACTGGAAACACACCAAACTCAGCGAGCAGCTGCAGGAGCACACAAGGTGCATGAGCATGTGGCACACGGGCCTTGAAGCGCTGACATTTGCTGCATCCTGTGTCAACTCTGCCTCAGGAACAGCTATGTTTTTAAAAGGTAAATTTCAGAACCATGGACTTTTCAGAACTTTTTGCCTCAGATGTGTTGGCCATATGTCCTAAGAAGCATGTTTTCTCATGTGACCGCAAGGACCTTTGCCGCCCAGCCGGTCCTGTCTCAGCACCCAGAGTCCACGGTCGCCTTCCACCAGCTCCCGCCATGGCTGCATGCCGGCTGTGCTGCAGGACGTCCTGCGGTTTGTGCCACGTTTCTGTGGGGGTTTCCAGTGGCCCCTTTGTGGCCAGGAGCCATGGAACTCGCTGTGTCCCTTCCCCGTGCTCACAGGGAGGCAGGTGGCATCTCTGTCCCATTGTGGGCGTCGACTCTGGTCACACAGTGAAGGTGTGGTCGTGGGTGCTGTTGGGAGGCGGTGACTTTGGGGGGCCCCATGCATGGGGTTATGGCCCTTACAGGAGAGACCCCAGGGAGCGCCCCATGAGGACACCATGAGAAGTGTCCCGTCTGTAACCAGAACAGGATCCTCACCACGAGCCGACCTGCGGCGCCCCGATGGGACCGCCAGCCTCCAGCGTGCCCCAAGCAAGTCTCAGCCGGCCAGGCGCGATCTGGTCTGTGGCCCTCGTTGGGGCCCCGGTCCCGAGACAGGTGCTGTCCGTCGGGGATTCCCTCCTGTGAGGTCACCACATTCTCCTTCGGAAGGAGTAACGTTTGGGGTGATGCTTTACTTCCGGTCTCGTGTCACCGTGAGCAGTTTCTGTCTGGCTCGGTCACTGCACACGGGTTGTCCACAGTGATGGGTGATGTCCTGACTCCCTTGCGATTGCACATGTTCAGGGAGGGGCCTTTCTCTCGCCGTCTGTGTGTCCACCCTGCGCCCGTTGTTCCTGGTCCAGGGGACGAGGAGGACTCACACGTCACACTTTTCTCCATGGGCTGGTCTTGCCACCTTGTTCCTCCCAGCGATGCCCACACAGCTCCGAGGAGGACCTTGCCAACCCCCCAGGTGCCGACAAAACCCTTTTTCTTTCCTCCTCTGCTCACAGGCTCTCTTTCCACGGACGAGTGAGCGCCGCCCTGCGTGCTGCTGGGGGAACGTGGATGAAGGACGTGCGTCCACATTCCCTCACGCTCTTCCCCTCCAGGGACTCAGGGGGCCCAGCGGAGAATCCCACCTCCGCAGGGGAGGGCAAAGCCACAGGGGACAGGTCCGGGTCCCGCGGCCTGTGGTACCCCAGCTACCGCACGACCGCCCCGTCCTGACGCGTGAAGCACAAACGAATTTACGGCGTCGTGTCACAGATGGAGGTGGTGAGCATGTTACAGCGGGAACACGTTTCCTAGCTGAGTGAACACGGAGGGGGGCCTCGTGGCAGCTGCAGAGCTAGATGTGGGGTCGGGCCCCAATGGGCACGCCGTGTAACGTCCGGAGGGGAATGGCCAAATCCTCGTCTACACGTCCGTTCCAGGTTCTGCAGGCGCTCGGCGTGCTTGAGGGCGCCGTGTCCCTGCTGCCGGCCCCACGGCCCTGCTTCGCCCCAGTCACGCGACAGCGTTGCCGCCTCCCAGGTGAGCTGGCTTCGTACACCTGGAGTCCCTCCTTCCTTCCTGGGGACGCTCAGATTGCCTGCTCCATTCTTTCTCGATTTCCCAACGCTGTGAGACTCCAGGTGGGGTTAGCTGCCCCCTCCCGTCTGTTTCCGGGCACTCTGCACACGCCTTCTCCGGGGACCTCTGCTCTCGTGCCATTGTCACACGTACACGGGCCTGGAGGCCTCACCAGGCAGTGACCTCCTGGGGTCTGTGTCACAGAGCCTGGCACGGGCTGCGTAGCTGACTGCTGGACCACTCAGTTAGAACAATGTGTCACCTGGATTTGATCAGGTTCCCTGGGGCCAATTCCCTGGGCCAGACACGCCTGCACGCCCATCCGCCCACACACACCTGCACAAAGCCTCTCTCTCTTTCTCACACGCACACTCACCCCTACACTGATGCCCTGGGTCATGGGGAGACACAGCTGGACCTGGGCCTCTGTGGCATCCTGCAGGGATGTGACCTCCAGCTCTGCGCTGGGGCTGACTTTGCAGTCTCTCCAGCTCTGCACTGCATCCCCGACACTCCCCTTCGAGAAGGGGTGAGGAGGCAGGTTGTAAACAACCCATCACTTATTTTTCCTGTCGTGAGGCTTTGTCACAGCTGGGAGTGTTCGGAGCATCTGGCTGCGATGTGCCCCCTCAGCTTCCCGCCCTCTGAAAGCCCAGAGCAAAGCTGGGGGAGCGGCAGCATCACCTGCCGCCGGCCTGGCCCGTCCCTCCCGCCCCTGCCTCCAAAGTGGGGGCCGGGCTTTGGGGGGACGTGCCGCCGAGAGGGGCCCTTGGCCCTCCTGCCCACACTGCTGTTCAGCACCACCAGCCGTCACAGGGGAGGGTCGGGCCAAGGAGAAGGGGCTCAGGCGAGACCCACTTCCCAAGTGTCGGCCTTGGGACCCTTACAGCTGTTCTTGTTTTAAACATTTCATTTGCAAATAACTCAGCATTTAATTATGTCAGATTAAAGATACATGCTTTGGAGATTTATGGAATCATTATGAAACCACGCTCAGAACCAGACCACATCGCCATCCTCCCCATGGGATTTCTGCGCAAACGGCTAAGGGCTTATTTGAACAGCTCGGCTTGGGGATGGAGCTGGTGCTCTTGGGTACCGGCTGGTTTACGGCTGGCTGTGGGGGCCAGGAGCCCACTGCTCGTCCAGTCTTCGGCCTCGTGCCCTGGGCTGGCTCCCCACTATGGCTTCTCCCCCTGCTCGTACCTACAGCTTACTCTTCACTGCCTTCGGGACCCAGGGAGTGGGGCAGGGGAGTCCATGCCCGGGACTCTCCTCCTCTTCCTCTACTTCACTAAGACTTTATTTTTTTAGAACAATGTCAGGTTTACAGCAAACTTGAGCAGGAGGCACAGGGATTTCCTATACGCCCCCTGCCCCCCCCGATACTTCCTCCCTCTTTGTCAACATCCCCACCAGAGTGGGGTGTTTGTTACAACCAACGGACGTACGTTGACACGTCGTTATCACTCAGAGCGCATAGCTGCTTTAGGGTTTGGTCGGGGGGTGTGCATTCTGTGGGTTTGGACAAGTGCATGATGCCATGTTTCCCCCATTGTAGTGTCAGAGTAGTTTCTGCCCTAAACTCCCCTCATTCTTCAGGACCTGTCCAAGAGCAAGCTTGGAGGTGCCAGGAGGAGAGGGAGGGCGTCAACGGGATGTGGGTGGTTTCCCGGGCCCTTCTGGGCGGCCCCACCCTACCCTGATGTATGCAGAGACCGAAGAAGGCCCGCATCTTCTCTCTGTGTCCTTCCTGGCACCCACTGGGCACTGAGTCCCCCATGTGTGTGGGGCGGAGGGCCGGTCTGCAGCCAGGCACACCTGGGTTCGGTCCAGTCCGGTCGTCTCCCAGACGCCCAACTTCAGGACGGCAGCTGGGCACCTGCCAGTGCCCGTTTCTCACCTGTAAAGTGGGGAGATGGTGGGAACTGTGGTCAGGGACGATGCAGAGATGGAATGAGGCCACTCCTGTGGAATGCTCCAGGCCCAGGGCCAGGACACAGCATGTACTCAGTTAGGTATCAGTCACTGGGTCTCCATACGTCTCCTCGAGCTGCTGAGTCACATGCTGCTTCAGTAAGCGATTTGTTCTTTAAGTTCCTGCAGGTTAGGGGTGCTGTCTTATGCTTTTGTGCAGTCCTCCAGCAAGATCTCCTTG
>NW_027397110.1:1258838-1284918 GCF_003265705.2 Callorhinus ursinus | reverse complement strand
CCAGCCAGCCAGCCATGCCTGTATGCATAGATCTATATTCATCTACCCATCCATCCATCTGTCCATTCATCCTTCTCTCCTTCCATTAACGCACCACTCACTCCTTAAGTTCTTACTGATCTGAAGAAAAGCCTGCATGTCTGGCTAGTCTCTGAGCAAGCTACAGAGAGGTGCCCTGAGTGTAAGGCCTTTCTGTCCACCCTTCAGGCACATGTTCCGATGAGTGAGTGTGACCACACTGGGATTCTCTCTACGATGGCAGGTCCAGACACTGATCCTCCGGAAAACACCTGTGTGGCACATGAGGAGTACTGAAAACCAGGCTCCCAGCTGGATCTTCTGATGGTCTCGGTGTGGCCGGCCACCAGCATGGCCGCCCTCCTCAGTGGATCCTGGCTGGAGACCCGGACCCTGGGGACGTAAAACAACAGGAGCTGGTCCAGCAGGGACTGAACATCCCCTCCCAGCATAGCTGATGCCGCCTTGGAAAGTGCAGCCTCCTGTCTACAGCCTGCCGGGACTTGCGGCCCAGGGTGGGGTAGGGGCGCAGAGGGGGGTGCGTTCATATTTGCTGGGTGAGTGAATATCTAAAATGGACATATTTTCCACCCCCCGTGCTGCCTGCCGGGCTCCCAGGGGGTGTGCTGCCAATGGTACAATTAATGGTGCTGTCGAGCCCACACAAATGACCCAGATGCCCATCCTGTGGGGCCGGGAGCACCGTGGCCCCCAGCCTGGGCTGCGGCAGCCCGGGAAGGTGACCGGAGCCCTCCGCCAGATTGCCAGCCCCAAGCCTCATTTCCATGCCGTGATCCCATGAGCAAATAGTTTGATTGTATTAGTTGAGGGTAATTTTTCACACTTCACAGTAGCTGCTCAGTTTACCTCTAGATTCTGCTGACACTCCTAGGAATTTGCACAATAAAATAATGGGAAAACTACAATAACCAGTGAAGCTAAACCAGAGATCCCATTCAATCAAACTCTCAGAGCAGAGAGTGCTCACGGGCCCTGGTCAGCTTCTCCCCTGCAGCGCACCCATCTGCGGGCTCTCCCCCGCCAGGCCCATGCCTCAGCTTCCTGCTCCAGATTGGGTGCCGTGCTGGGTCCGCCCGGCGTGGCTTTCACGTAGCGTGGCTTGCGTTTGATGCCGCACGTGTTTCTGAATCTCCGAGCCAGACACCCTCTGAGGCGGGGGCTCTGACCGAGGTGGGGGAGGCGGAGGCCTGGGAGGGAGGCCCTGATGGGAGAGCTCGGGGGGCTGGGCCACCGGGCCCGGACATGGGCCCGTGGGCACGGCTGCTGGGAGTCTGGAGAAACGAGAAATGGCTCTGGTGGTCAGGGCAGGCTTCCTGGGCGAGGGGCAACCTTAGCGGATGGGACACAGGTGGGAGGGGGACGAAGGGGCAGGTCTCCTGCCCACACAAGTAAGAGGCTAGAAATGGAGCCCGCTCGAAGTGCTGCTACTCGCCTCGTACAGCAGAGGCTGGGTGGGAGCCCCGGAAGGTACGTCCACATCCTACTCTTTGGAAGCTGAGTCTTTGGGGTGTGATTAAGGATTTCGGGATGCTGTCATCTTGGGTTGTCTGGGTGGGCTCTAAATGCAATAAGGGGAGTCCTCACAAGAGAGAGGAGCAGGAGAGTCTGAGACTCAGTCATGCAGAGGGAGGAGCCACATGAAGAGGGAGGCGGAGACGTGGCCGAAAGCTGTGTGCGACCCCAGCCGCCCGGAGGGGGAGGCGGTCGGAGCACCCTTTCCTCGAGCCTCCGGAGGAAGAGGCCTGCGGACACCCAGCCCCTGGATTTCAGACCCCTGGCTCTGGACTGAGAGAGAAGGCGTTTCTGAAAGCCGCCCAGCCGTGCTGTTTCTGCGGCGGCCCCAGCAAGCTCTGTCCTCACAGGGCACGCGGGAGGGTGGGACTGGAGGCACCAAGACCGGGAGCGGGGTGCGCGGCCCAGTGTCCCCGAGCCAAGCTGGGACTTGGAAAGAGCAAAGCCGAGCCTGTGGAGTTAGGAAGGAAGGAGCCGGTGGGATTGCCCGTGCCGGTGGGAGGGCTGGGATGTGACCTGCCCAAGGCGCAGGGCATCTGGCAAGTGTGGGCCCGTCTGACCCCAGCCGTGAAGTGCTGCTCAGTGGGGCCAGGCCCCCGAGAACACAGGGGCTGCCGGTGGTACAGAAACAAAGCAGACCCTGGGGGCGGGCAGCAGCCGTGGGGGGGGGGACAGGGGCAGCAGCCGTGGGGGGGGGGCCAGGGGCAGCAGCCGTGGGGGGGACAGGCGGCTGTAGAGGCAGCTCTGGAGATGCCCTGGGGGTGGCACTCTGTGCTGGGAGGCATATTCCAGGATGTGAACACTGAGGAGGACCCAGGGGAACGGGGGTCGGCCGGGAGGGCTGGGGCTGTGGGCCCCTCGCTCAAGTTCATTCCAGACTGAGGGGGAACATGCAGGTCCTTCAAATAGCCTTTTAAATATGTGTTCAACATTTAGTAATTAGATACAGGAACGACCATTAATCTGATACTAAATACTGTATAATTTTCCCTTTTGTTCAAAGTCAAGGACTTTTATAAATCCACATGGCCGCATGTGCCCACATTTCCGGCGCCCAGTGGTTCTATAAGATCCCGCCGTGAGTCCACCTGCGGGAGGAGAGACTTCCCCGCGTCCCAGGAAGCTTCTTGCTTGTGTGAAATTGTGTTCTTCTTGTCTGGCTTCCTCACAACACGTAACCGCCTGTCTCTTTAGGGCAAGCTTGTGGTCCTTCCTCCAATTTCTGTTATGATTCTCTGCATCACCCGGCTGCGTGGGAGACACGGTAACATTTACATATTCCAGCAGAGCGGATCACCGTCTCCCAGTAAAACACGAAGCTGAGCGAGGCCGCCCAAGTGTCCGTGTGCTCCCACACTCCCAAGCCCCACACCTCCAGGGCACGGCGCCACGTGGCCAGTTCTTGCCAATGAAAGGTAATCGCAAGGACACTGCCCTTCTGTCCGAGCAGACTGAGATCTGGTGTCCCTGTGCATGCTCCGTCTTTCTGTTGCCCACAAGCGGGGCTGGACCGCAAGGGCTCTGCCCCAGGCTGCAGGAACCCACACAGGAGAGGCAGCTGGTTTTCCTCAGGGCGGGAGTGTTGGTGGTGTGGCCAGGCAGAGATTTCCTTGACGGACAAATAGGGATTTAGTGGTAGGAGTGGTTTGGCATTTCCAGCTCAGGGTGCGGTCTGTATGTCACCCCTTGTGAATGTCCAAGCCGGAGGCTGAGCGCTGACAGCTTGTCACTGACCCATGCTCACTGGACCAATATGAGTCACGATGCTGTCCACTCTGGAATGACACAGGAGTGTCACTGTGCTGGTGCCAGGAGGGGGGCAGTGACCCCACCATCTCAGCACACGGCTGCCAGTGCTGGGCCCAAGGTGGCTGCCCCTGCTCCTGCCATCACATCTGCATCACACTTAGCTGAAAGAGAGACCAGGGCAAAGGAAGTGTTGGCCGCTACTTAGAAGAGCAATGAGAGGGGGGCACATACCTCCTGCTTAGGTACTGTGGGTCGAAACTTAGTCGCATGCCACACAAGAGAGTCCAGGAAGTGTCACCTCTAGCTGGGCTGCCACGTGTCCCCAAGTGTAAGGGGAAGTGGGAGCCTGGAGAGCAGTGGAGTGCTAGCAGCCACTGCCATGGGCGCCCGGTCCACCACGCTGGCCGCTCGCTCTGGGTCCAGCGCAGGTCCACCTGGCCACCCTGGAGCGCTGGGGGCAGGAGGAGAGCCTGTGTGGATTTGCTCTTCTCAGTAGGGGCGCTCCATCCTGCAGGCCGGCCTGCACCTGGGGGGAGCAAGGGGGCATGCCCTGCCCTCTCCTGCTGCCCCTGCACCTTACCCAGGCTATCTGTGCTCAGGCAAAATGCCCGGGCTTGTGTGATGGAGCGTGTGGCCACCCTCGGGGTGTCCCACGGGTCCTGCACCCTGGGCTTGCCACCTCAAGGGCATCACGCGGATGCCGGTGGCGGGCGCTCCTTGGGGGCTGTTTGGCAGAGTCTGTGCCCCCCCCCCAGAGCCGCAGGTGGGTACTGTGGGCACGGTGCACGCGAATGCCGACGCCCTTCGAACCACCCACTGGCACCCGCAGAATGCGTGCGGGAGGCTTCCGTCCTTCTCCCTTCCTTGGGGCCGGCCGGAGCCAGTCTTCCCAGGGAGCAGGCGGGCGCCCAGCACCAGGGAAGCCGCCCACCTGACGCTGCCCCCCCGGCCCCCGGCCGCCCGGGGAGGGGTCCCCTGGGGGGCTTCCTGGAAGTGGAGGACATCAGGGGACAGATGCAGAGCTGACAGCACGCAGCCAGTCTCTCTCCCACCCCCAGGAAACCATCGCTGGGGAGGACGCCCTTCTGTTTAAAAACAAGCCGAAGCTGACCAACAGGAAGAATACAGAAATAGGCAAACTGGTAAGTAAACATCTGGCCTGGTCCCAGCTTGGGAAATAAGCATTTTAAAGAGTTTGGGTAGAAGATAATTCATGTAAAGTGCCTGGAAGATATTAAAAATACAAGCCTCGGTGCTAATTACACTTACCTCCCCGGTTAAGAGCACAGGGACGCGTAAGGGGCTGCCACACGTGGTCTGCGAGACTGCGCCTTCGTGGCCCTCCAGACAGCCTGCCGTTGCTCTCCCAGCATCTTCACCTGGGTCCTGCCCTCCGTGTGTCCCTCCGTCCGTCCGCAAGCACCCTAGATGGACCGCGGGCCACCGCTGGGCATCCTCACCCAGCCTGCGCCGGCCCTGCGCACACACCCGTGCGGGCTCACACCTGTCTTGGGTCAGTGCCCAGGCGCTGCGGTCGGGTCGGGCTGCATGCAGTGCACACTTTCTGGAGGGTTCTCCTGCAAGCTTCTGTCAGTACAAGGACATAGACCCTTGCTCTCCTCTGCAAAGGTGCGGGGGGATGGGGCCTGGAGATAGCGGAGGCACCAAGGGACGGCACACACATGTGAACACACAGACACGCACACAGACAAACCTCAGGGGCACACACAGGTGCACACACAATGCACAGAACAAGGTGCACAGACACAAATGAACACGCCCATGCTCACATGTACACACAGGTACTGCCCCCAGGTGACCTCTCCGGGGCCAGGACTCCCAAGCCTCGCCCCAGGGGGGCTGTTGGCCAGCCCTAGGGGACATGGGGAGACCCTCGCCTGGCTCCTCTGCCCACCTGAGCCCCTGCCCGGCACAGAGCCCCAGTTCTTCGGCTCGGCTCAGGCACCAGCCTTGGGTTCAGGGACTTCACAGTGTCACGGTTTGCAGAACGGCTGCCCTGGGCCCCTCCAGGGCGGGACTCCCGAGGTGGAGAGGCACCCAGCAGGAGCCTCAGGACTTCAGGCACGTGTGAGTGGCCCCGCTCGCCTGCTGAGCCCACTTTGCTGGGGAAGGCCCTCAGCATGCGTCCAAGGGCAGGTGGGCAGACCCTGGAGCGGGTCCCGGTGGCCTTGCTCAAGGCCACATGTGGCCCGGGGAGAAAGCAGCACTGGGGGTGCAGACCCGCCACCCACAGGGTCAAGGGCACTGACCACTCAGGGTCAAGGGCCAAGGAAGGGAACCAAGACCTCCCCTAGAAACCCAGGGAAGCGCTCTCTGGAGAGCCCTGAGGTCTTCTCTGGCCGCCGTGGAGTGCAGCGTCTCTGGTCTTCGGCCCTTGATTACTGGAAATCAAGGCGCCCCCCTTCACGTCGCCCTCTGCCCCCGGCCGGGTGTGCACAGTAGCTGCGGGGCCCCCATAGAGTCCCTGCTACCCTCCTGCCTGTCCACACGGCCTCCGACGGCCTCACATTGTAGTGCTCAAGCCCATTTCTCTCATTCACCGTGAGGGGCGTTTCAGGACGGTGACATCGAGGGGACGGCCCAGAGCTCGCTGCTGCCTGGGTGACCCTGGGAGAGGGACACAGAGGTGGACACACCAGAAGCACTGACCACACGCGCCCTCGGCTGTGGGCGCTTAGGTGGCTTCGGGGCTGAGTGCACAGGGACGGGAGACTCTGGGGGCCGTGCCTCCTGTGGAGTGTAGGGCCAGGGGTGGGACACAGCCTCCCGGCGCTCTGGGAGCACCTACGTGGGACAGAGGGCGCGGCGTGGCTTTCCTTCCCTCTTCTGAACACCATTTAAATCACAGTCTTCAGGTGTAATAGCTTAGTGCTAACTAATCCTGTTTGTACTGCATTTACTAAAAAAGGGATCCCCGGAGACCATGTACTGGGACAGCATTTCTTAGTGACATAAATCGATGCCACAGAAGTGAGGAGACAGCACAACAGGCCCCCAAGGCTGACTTCCCGCCCAGTGCTGCAGCCCAGGACATGTGGGATCCCCTCGGCATGCAGGGGCCCACGTTACTTCTCTGAATTTTAGGATGGATATTCCTGCCACCACCGTTTTTATAAAGACACAAGGGGATGGAAGCCCAGAAAGATGCCTGATTCCCCCTGGGTCATCTGGTTCAGAACTTGGAGTTGTGTCCTGGACCCCACAAGCCCAGCAGAGTGGGGACACGGGGCAGACTACTTCCAAGCCTGGGCTTCAGGAGAGCCCCCCTGGCCGCGCCCCGAGTGAGCCCAGGACAGGGCTCAGGGCGGGCAGGAGCAGAGCGCGGATTCTAGACATTTCCAGGCTGGGCGGGGCCTGAGGACAGATGATGTGGGAGGTGCTGAGGGCAGGAGGGGCTGTGTCGGGCATCATGTCCACCCTCAGCGGCTCAGACAGACTTGCCTCCCATGGGCTGTGTCGTGGAAGTCACCGATACAATCATCTTTCTAGAAATTGGCTCTGGAATCTAATTCCTACGCTCCCTCTGTGCACACCGGGGAATGAGGTCTATGGTCAGAGAGGACACACAGGCGTACAGCCCTGGCCCGAAACCCACAAGACCGCGTGCGTGCCCTCGGTGCCACAGTCCAGAACCAGAGCCGTCGGTGAAATCCGGTTAATTCCCCGGATACAGAGACTATCTGTGCAACCCCAACCCGAGGTTCGGTTCCACTGCACTTTGGGGTCCCCTCTGGAGGTGGGGCACAGCACCTGCATAAGGCTGTGGTCTCGGGAAGGAGGACGGAGTCCCGGGTGGGCAGGGAGGGTTGAGGCAGAGGTTGGAGGGGGGACCTTGGGCCCAGCACGGTGACACGGACCCCACAACCTGTGGGGCCCCGCATCCAGAGCCTCAGCGTTCTGAAAACCAAGCAAACAGCAAACCAGGGAAGACTCTGTCCCACAAAGTTGGAGGCAGCGGTCACTGTTCCCGGGAGAAAAAGACACCAGGGCAGCAGGGGTCACCCTGGGGGCAGGGATCCTTCCACTTCATGTGCCAAGTCCCCGTTGCTGACCTCGCGGCCGGCCGCTTCCTGATGGGGCCCTAGAAACGGCTGGGCTCTCACGTCTGCTTGCTTCAAGCCAGACAGTAAACGGTGTTTGAGAAAAATTAGTCCCGCAGGTCAAGCGCGAGCATCCTCCCAACGCCGTCACGTCACAAGGGCTGCTTCCAATTTCCTCCTGAGTTGTGAGGTCCACGGACCTGCAGGGGCACCCAGGTGACAGCAAATGTGAGTGATCTTCCACAGTGGGAGATGAGGGAGGGCAGAATCCATCAAGGCTGCTCAGCGGCCCAGGATTTGCCTCTGTAACTGGAGAGGCTGGAGCTGGTCCAGGATGGAGCAGGGAGGGAGGAGTAACCTCAGGCTCCGGTCAGGGGTACAGCAGGACGGCTGGGCTGATGGGGCCTGGAAGGGGCTTGGCAGGGCCATGGGGGTCCCCTGTGGGCCCACCTGCGGGGTCCTTCTGGAGCAAATCTGAATGAGGTTCCTGGAGGCGGCTGCATGGGACTTCGGCACTTCAGGCCCATCCGTCTGGCACCTGGTTTGGGGTGGACGGGAGAGGCCGCAGCCCTGGACAGGGGGTCCCTGTACCCGGACGGCAGCCGGCTCGCACGCAGGTACACAAGTCCTCATACAGCGGGGTTTGTAAGTCAGGGTCCAGCTCTGGGCCCCGCTCCAGCCCAGGGAAGCAGGCAATGGCTGATCTTGCTGCCATGGTTTTTATCTGAAGCATCTGTGGACCCTCCACTGGCCTCCAGACCCAGGTGGCTCTTCCTTTCTGCAGGAGCCAGTGGGGGAAGGGGAGGAGGCAGCCCTGGGGCCAGATGCATGGTGCAGCCAAGCTGGGTGAGATCAGGTGAGTTCGGAGGAGGTTGGAGGAACCAGGGTTGGAAGGAGCTCCCTCCCCGTCCCTTCTCTTCCTTTCCAGTGGCCAGAGCAAAAAGCCGATTTGTCCTTCGTATGTTAATTCAGGTCTGGATGGTGCTGGGCCTGGAGGAGAAGGTCAGGCCACTGGGGTCCGTCTGCAGGAGGGGCCCTGCCAAAGCCTGGTCTTCTGGGTTCTCTAAGCCCACCGCCTCTGCTGTGCTCTGTGGGGTCAGGGGCTGCAGGGGGCTGCCGGTGGGATCGGGGGCTGCTGAGGTCTGACCGCCTGGCCAGGCCTTCCTCCACTCTCCCAGGAGCCCTTCCCTGCCCTGGCCCATGGGGCAGGGGGCTTGGACCTGCTTTGCCCCGGCAGAGGATGGTCTGGACCCTGGAGGAGGCGCTACAGTCAGGAGATCCAGCCCTAGAACGTGGCCACCATCTGACAAGTGGGCCCTGCGTGCAGGGCAGGGCAGCCACTGAACCAGGCCCGGGATCAACGAGGCCTGTCGGGGACGTGCTCCTCAGGGCAGCACCCAGATGGGGCGTCGGGCCTCTCCTCTGGCGTCTGGCTGGGCTGGTGATATACTTGACCTTGGGACTATGGAGGAAGTGTGTTCTGGAGCATCAAGGCCCCGGGAGCCCCACCCCTGCCTGGGGCACCTGCACCCTCCTGGGGCACCTTGGGTGCGGGGTGCTGGGGCAGGAGACCTGTCTTTCCTGGATCAGTGGGTGAAGGGACATATTGTGTGTGCACCTGCGTCTGGGCCCGGCCCCCTCCAGGGCCGCCTGCGATCTGTGGGCGGCAGGTGGGACCCAGGCCCCCCACCCCTGACCCTCAGCAACACCTGACGGCGAGTCCCCAGGAGATTCCCCAGGAGAACCAGAGCTTGGTGTCTGTCTGCCTCGCGCCCGGGGGACACGGAGGCTCACGGCCCATCCCAGAAGGAGAACAGCACTGGATCCACCTGCATGTTTGTCTGTTAAAGCTGCAGCCATCGGCCTGGGATGGAACCGCACCATGCGGTTTCTCACTGCAGGCGTGTTCCTTGTTTTCCAGGCGCTGTTAGAATTGTGACCCTTCCTATTCTGAGTACATGATAACAAGAAGTACAACTCCATCAGCCTACCGAGCTCGGTCTTGGTTCTGGTGAATCCTGTGCTTTGGGAGGTGGCTCCTGTCCATTGGTGACAGGGGGCTCTGCTCAGGGGACACTGTGCCCCCCACCCCAGCCAGATGGACGGGGGTCGGCGGGCTTGGTGCAGGGACCCAGGTCTGGGAACGAGGAGCGCTGATGATGAGCCCTTTCCCCGGGTGTGAGGGCTCTGGGGTCGGCCCTGGGGCTAGGCACCCACCCCTGCACACACCCCCGTGACCTCCAGCGCTCCGGGTCACCCCGACTCAGGGACGAGCCACCTGGGGACAGTCTGTAAAGCCTCGTGGGATTTCTCTCCCACGCCCCAGCTGCTGCGGAGGCAGAGTCATGTTGGGGCTCGGGTGGAGCTGTCCGGTGTCGAGAGGGGCTGGCCGGGTGGACTGGGGGCGGGAAGGCAGGATATAGGACCAGTGAAGTTGAGGAGAAAAGGTGACATGGCTCCCACAGCAGCGGGTGGGTCAAGCAAGGGGGCTGGCCAAGCTCAGGAGGAGGTGGGGGTCAGGGAGCGTCCTCGAAGCTGATGGAACAAAGTGCTCCCAGCAAATGGTCCCTGTCAGTGTCTGGGGGACCCAGAAGACCCAGACCTGGAGGGGAGGGGACAGGGGTCCCAGAAAGAGGCCAGTCCCTGGATCCAGGAAACTAGAAAGATGGAGTTTAGAGCAAGGGGCGGCCACCTCACCTGTTTGTCAGACTGATTTCTCCAAGTGCTTTAAGGAGCTGGTCGGGACTGATTTTACCCCCAAATCCACCCAGGGCTGCCAGCCAGGGCTCTGCTCGCCCTCAGGGCAGCGAGTGTCCTGGAGATGCGGGTCCCCGCCCGGGAGCCCAGTGTTGGGGTGGCACACGCGGGAGCCGCCGCCCACCCTGGTCTCCGAGGTCGAGACCTCTGAGCACCTCCGAAGCCCCTGACGGACATGTGACGTTTGCACAAGACGCTGCTTTCCTATTAGGAGAACCTGAATCATGATGAGCTCTGATTGTCCCCTGCTCCCGAGTCACGTCTGCCCCCCGATCGTCCCCGCTGGGGCCGCATCTCCCGCTGCCTCCGGAGATAATGACTGGAATCCGCACACTCCACCGTGTTCCTACAAGGACGCTGACGGGCTCTACGGGAGCTTCCCGCCGCCTCATTGCCAGAACCTGCCAACATTCGAAACGCGGCGTCAGCACCAGGGAGCCGCGGGGGGCCGCGCAAACAGGGCTGAGCGAGCGGCAGGCTTTCTGAGCTCCGAATCGCACCTGCCGCTTGCTGACAGGCCTGCCTAACGGGAGGAGGCAAACACACACATGTGCTCACACGCACACACGGGCACATGCACACATACACGGAAATGCACACACGGGCACCCACAGCCCCCCATGCATGAACATGCATGAGCACACGTGTGCACATTCGCACACACCCACAATTCCATGTGTGGGGCAGTATGATTCTCAGGGCTCAGGAGGCTCCCACCCCGTTCCCGGCGCCCCAGGGCCCCTTTCCTGGGAAGTTGCTGGGTGTTGGTGGACAGGGTGGCCGTGGCCCCAGGGGAGGTGGGCTCCGCTGTCCACAGTCCATCCCTAGCACGCCTCGGTCCAAACGGCCCACACCAGCAGCCCCAGCCCTGGAGCTGGGGCCCAGGTCTCCGTCTGCACCGCCGCCCCAGGCTGCATGCATCACCTCCCGTCCAGTCTGCCAGGAGCGCAGAGCGACCTCCAGTCACCTGGGATCCGCTCCCGGATGGCGACGCTTCGAGTCTGCGGAATAGCTCAGACACGTGGCTACAGCCAGCTTCTGAAAGGCACCACGCTGGGTGTATTCCTCGATGTCTCAGCACTTCCTCGGAGGTGTGTGAGATGGAAGCATCTTTATGCTCCTTTTACATCTGGAATCAGAGGGGGAGGTGCTTCCTGAGCGGCTTTTGGACCTGGAGGAACCAGGGGGCGAGGCAGTCCAGGTAAACCCCATGGCTCGGTGCGGGGGGTCTCTGTGGGTGGCTGGGAGGAGCCAGGGGCCGGGTTCGCCCACCCCAATGTGGCCCTGGGGAGCAGGGCTCACCAGGACCGGGAGGAGTCCCGGGAGTTCTTGAGGGAGTTCACAGATAATCATGGGGCGTCCCCTGTCTTCCCGTCCACGGGGCAGCGGTGAGGGACCAGCAGCCAGTCAGACACTGTGGCCCCTGCAGAGGAGGGGTCCCAGCCCGCATGGTGGACCCCCCAGGCCCTGGGCAGGTCCCACGTTGGAGCCCTGGAATCCCGAAGTCCTGTCTGGTTCTCCTCTGCCCTGCAGCTCGGGCTTGGTCCTGGGCATCAGCTGTTGTAAGATTCTGTCCTGACCGGAGCCAACCCGCGGGCCTTGTGGCGGGGCTCTCGGGGCCCCCTGAGCCCCTGTGTGTGCTCACTACCCTGCCCTGGAGGCTCGGAGCCTCCCCCATCCTCCCTCCAGCCTCCCTGACCCCCCCACTTCTTTTGGAGTCCACCCCAGGTCTTGGGCGCAGGGGGCCTCCGCAGCTCCCTGACTGACCGTCCCACATGACGCTGGACCCGGAGCCCCGAGGACCCTCACCTGGGGATGACCTCGTTCCGTCGCTTTGAGCACGGGTCGCAGGACGCCTCCGTTCGCAGTCTGGCTCTCGTTCCCGCTGCATCGGAACACTTCACCGCACCTTGCTCTTTGGGGGCGTCTTAGCAGTGGCCCTTTGCCCCGGCGGCTCATTTCTCGGGCCCTGCAGGCTTGCTGTGACGCTCGGAAGCCCGGCACAGCGCTCGGCCGCAGGGAAGATTGGGTGGAGCCGTGCGTCCGGGGAAGCGTGTGTCCTGACCTCACCCCGGCTGAGCAGGAGAGGGGCCGACAGCCCTCTGCTTCTCTGTGTGATGGGGGCCCCTCTCCATCAGCCCCCAGTGCTCGAAGGGGTGTCTCCGTCTCTGTGAGCCTGCGGCTAACCTCGAACCCCTGACCTGGTCAGCCCTGGCATGTCAGGAGGGCGCTGTGGGCACTTGTGTGGCCCTGCTGGTCCGGGACATGGGTGGGCATCAGTCAGCTCTTGTGGAGCACGAGGCCCAGAGCAAGGACGGGGACACTGCTGCCCAAGGCCCTGGACGCGGGGCGCTGACCCAGATGCCATCACCCCCCAGCATCAGCCCCTCGCTTCGCCCTGAGGGTCAGACACCACGGCGACCCCTCTGGTGCCTGCTGCGGGCTCTATTGGAGCCGCCCCTGGGGTGGCCCCGGCCAGTGGGACAGGCCAGGCGACAGGGGCCAGGAACGGGCTCCTCTGTCCATGTGGGACTCCCCCAGGCCCAGCCGCTCTCCCTCAGCCGCAGGCTCCGTCCTGGTGTTTCCAGACCGCAGCCTGGCGCCATGTGTTCCTAGACACGGTTACCGGCCCTCATGGCTCTGCAAACACCTGACTTCGCCCAGATATCGGGGAGCCCGGCACTGCTCCAACCGGGGAACCCCCCATAAACACATCGGCGGCTGTGGCTATAGGGCCCTTTCCAGGCTTTCCCACGCACGACCGTCTGTGGCTCCAGGATGCGCAAGCCCGCGCGTCCGTGGGCTCCGCGAGAGGCCGGTGTGACCACGGCGGGCAGGGCTCAGATGTCCCTCCCCATCTAGTCCCGGTGGCGGGAGAACACGATTTCCTGAGGCGGGTCTGGGGCCTCGGGGGCCCACAGGCGCTGCCGTGGGGCGAGTGACGAGTGAGCCCATGAAGGGCCACGCACACCAGGGTCATGCACACAGGGGACACGCACACAAGGGGCCATGCACACAGGGGCCACTCACACAGGGGACACACACACCAGGGCCACACACACAGGGGCCACGCACACGGGCCACGCACACCAGGGCCACGCACACAGGGGACACACACACAGGGGCCATGCACACAGGGGACATGCACACCAGGGACACACACAGGGGCCACGCACACCAGGGTCATGCACACAGGGGACACGCACACAAGGGGCCATGCACACCAGGGACACACACACCAGGGCCATGCACACAGGGGACACGCACACAGGGGACACACACACCAGGGCCACACACACAGGGGCCACGCACACGGGCCACGTACACCAGGGCCATGCACACAGGGGCCACACACAACAGGGCCATGCACACAGGGATACACACATAGGGGCACGCACACAGGGGACATGCACACAGGGGCCATGCACACCAGGGACACACACTGGGGCCACGCACACAGGGGCCACACACACAGGGCCACGCACACAGGGCCACGCACACCAGGGCCACACACACAGGGGCCACGCACACAGGGCCACGCACACTGGGGCTCTGCAATAACAGGGAGGCTTGAGGGGCCAGTGAAGAGGACGAGCATCGTCACTGAGTCACAGACGGGAGCAGGACCCTGTGTGTCAATCCGTGTCTCTGCTGCTGGTGTGGGTCCTGAGCTGGAAGGAATGCCGGCCCCTGCATGAAGGTCTCGGCCGGCACCCCGACAGGTGGCCCTCCAGCTGGAATGTTTCCAGGGTCCGAGGCCGGTTTCCCTTACTTCCAGCTCTGGGCAGTTTGGCTGCTCAGTTCTTCCCGTCGAGCAGCGTTGTGCTTCCCTGTAATTTCACTCTCTGAGTGACCTTTGTAGCGACGCAGAATCAGTCCAACACCTTTCCTTCAGGGCCCCTTAGCGACTCAAGCAGAACAGGAGACAGAACTCTCCCGTGTCCCGCGGTCCGGTCTTCTCCGGGGTCACGTACGGCACAGGCCGGGCTCCCGCCGCCTCTAGACCAGCGTCACAGAGCTCTGAGTCCGCAGGTCCCACCTCTCCCAGCCGCCCGCGTGCCTTCGCAGGTGGCGCCCTGGGCTGGCCCCGTCACTCATGTCGCTCACGCTGGACACAGCTGTACATGTCCCTGGAGAGATGGGCTGCACCAGCCGTGGGTTCAGCGCTTGCTTCGCGGCCCCCTGGCCCCCGCTGTGTCAGCACAGCTGGGGACTCCTTCCCAGACCTCAGCGTCCAGTTTGCCACCCTCGTCGCTACTGGGGCTCCACGGTCTGGGGTGAAGGTGACTGCTCTGACCTCGGCCGGTTGGTGAACGGCAATCCTTAAAAGGCAATCCTGATGTGACCTGAGCGTTCTGGGTGATGAGGGAGCACGTCCACGCCTTCCCTCCGTGCTCTCCAGCCCAGCTGCGCACGGGTCTCCCGTGGAGAAGCGTCTCCCGCTCTGCCTCCTCCTCCCCAGCCCGGGGCGGCTCCAGGATTTCCACACTGGCAGTGCGGCCGGGTCCACCCCTCACGGCAAACAAACCCCTCCCCCCACGTGTGCCTGGAGTGTGCGGCGCCGTCCCCTCTGCATGACCCTCTCGCCACGCGTCAGAATCACCAGGGTGAGACTTATCTTCGTTGTGCTTCATAAATTTTAAGTCTCTCTGTCATCCCCAACCTGGGCAATGCAAGCCCCAAACCAGAAAACACAAACCCTGTCCCTGATGCCACATGTCCGTGAATTCTGGGCATTTTCACCTTCTGTTCTCTTTTCCTCTGTTGGTTACCAAGGACTCCAGCTTCCTCTGGAATTTGTCTCTTAAACTTCTGCATGAATCTACGGAGAGTGTCTGCGAGTTTCTGCAAGCCCACTGTGCATGGTGTTTGCAGGGCACACTGTGCGTCCTCTCAGGAGGTGGCTCGTCACTGTTCTTTCTCTGCCACGCCATTGTCCAGGTCAGGACTCTTGGCTCAAGCCAGTTTTGTTTCCTCTGTCTTTCCGGGCTCACCAGCCTCCAACCCAGGCTCAAGCAGCCCCACTGTGCACACGGACAACGACGTGTCCATTCGGACCCTTTGGCGACTCCCCACCAACTGATAAATCCCACACCTTCCAGATCGGACCCTGGGCTTCCCGCTGCCATCTGCACGGTGATGGGTGCCCCTGCCCTGACTTGCCCGCCTGCCAGCGCTCTCCGTGCCCCACACAGACCACTGTCCACACCCTCAAGTCTGCCCGGGTATCTCCAACTTACCCTCCAAAACTCAGCTGAGGAAAATCCCACACTCATGTCGGCTGCTCCTTCTCAGGCACCATGGAAGACCGTCCAGCCCCCTGCTCACGTCCCTCAGCGTCTGGGCACCGAGGCCCTAGTCTGCCTCCATCAGACGGCGTGAGCTCACAGACGACGGAGAGCGGAGTGCCAGCTTCTCCTGCATATCTGCAGAACCATCGGCGGACTTCCCTTCCCACGCGTGTGACCCTGGCTGCCTCCCCGAGCTCTTCAGGTCAGAAGTCCTTGCTCCTGGACAGACCCTCCTCCCAGACAGAGGCAAAACCCTTTTCCTTGATATATCCCTCTTGGTGAGGATTTTTTGACTCTGACACCAAAAGCAAAAACAAACAAGTGGGACATTGAACTAAAAATCGTTTGCACAGCAAAGGAAATCACTGACAACAGAATGGGAGAAGAAATCTGCATGTCGTGTGTCTGATAAGGGGCTAGTATCCAAAATATAAAAAAGAACTCATACAACTCAACAGCAATAAAACAACAATCTGATTAAAGATGGGCAGATCTAAATAGACATTTCCCCAAAAATATACAGATGGCCAACAGGTACATGCAAAGCTGTCCAACATTTCCCTGGTCATCAGGGAAATGCAAATGAAAGCCACAATCCCACCTCACACCTGTCAGAATGGCTACAAGGCAATACAGGAGACCACAGGTGTTGGCGAGGATGCGGAGAAAGGGGACCCCTCTTACGCTGTGGGTGGGAATGCAAGCTGGTGCAGCCTGGAGAACAGTATGGAGGTTCCTTAAACCACAGAACCACCCTACGTCCCAGGAATTCCACTTCTGGGTATTTATACAAAAAAAAACAAAGACATGAATTCAAAAAGCTATCTGCACCCCCATATTTGTTGCAGCATACTCTACAGCCACCAAGATACGGAAGCAGCCCACGTGTCCACGGATGGATGAAAAGATAAAGGAGATGTGGTGCATATGCAATGGGATATACGACGCAGCCACAAAAAAAAGAATGAAATCCTGCCATTGGCAGCAGCACGGTGGACCTCAAGGGTAGTATGCTAAGTGAAATGAGTCAGACAGAGAAAGACAAATACCATATGATGTCTCTTATATGTGGATCATAAAAAAATCAGCTCATAGATGCACAGAACAGATGGCTGGTTGCTAGAGGCAGGGGATGGGGGTACAAGAAACGGGCGAACTATTTTTCTTTTTAATTGTTTGTTTCAATAAATTGAATTTTGAAAAAAGAAGGGCAATCCAGATGCCCACCACAAGAGCCTGTCGTCCTTCCCCCTTTTGGGCCTGGTAGGCACCTCTGGGCACGTCTCCACCGGTGGCCCCGTTGGTGTATGTTTCCAGTCACCCTGCAGGCTGAGGTCAGGTGTGTTCCCAGGGCTTCGGGCTCCACTTGTCTCTTCTCTGTGAGACCTGACCGGCAGCTGCCGAGGATGCCACCTGTCAGAGCACTGTTGGGATTCCCGAAAACCCAGACGCACCACGCACCTGGGTCACTTTACGGGAGGAGGAGTTTCCATCCCGGTATCTGTTGAATGTGAGGTGTGATGCCAAGGACCTCGGCATGTTTTCACATTGAATCCTTGTACTGACCCAGCAAGGGGGCCCCTTTCTTCCCATTTTGCAGATGTAGAAACAGGCTCAGCGAGAGGACGTAGCATGCCACGGCCACGGTGAGGAAGTGACGGGGCTGCGCTGGTGCCTGACGTTCGGAGATTTGAAACGAAACCCAAAAAGCAGGGGGAAGATGCCCAGGTGACCTGCTGCTCCTCTCCGCGGAGCGAGGGCAAGGGCCAGCGGTCTGCGCCGGGTGGGACGGGTGGAGGTGAGCCCGAGGAGGGCATCCATCACCACTGTCATCACCTTCTTAAGAAGCCTTTGCAGCACCGGCCGCCTGTGGCTCACCCACATGCAGTGGATTGCCCTATTTGTCTTTCTACAGAAAGTGGAAAATCTAGAAGGCAGCTTTAAAAAAAAAAAAAAAAAACGGCGAAGCACTTCCCCAGCCACCATCAGTCCTGCGAGCGGATGCCGACTCGGAGCCTGCATTAATTCATCCACTAATTGCTTCTCCCGGACGGGGCTGTTCGGCGGGCCTGTCTTCGGCTGAGCCTTGCAATTAACATTTTGTTTTCTGGAACGCTGCCAAGCACAAAGCTCTGGGAAGGCCAAGCGCCAGAGCTCTTGGACGCCAACCCTGGGGGCCCCTGGGCCTGGTCTGTGAGGGTTCGGGCTCCAGGTCAGTGTGACAACTGTCGGGGGGGAAGTGTGGCCTTTCCTCAAGTGCAGGGTGGGATGCTAATCAATCCCATCAGACCCGGAGCCGGAGCATTCCTCTCCCGTCAGTAAACTCTGGGCTGCCCAGAGGAGGGGGCTGCGCTGTCAGGGTCCAGCCGCCCTTCCGATGCCTTAGGGCGAGCCCGGGGCCGTGTGGTTGCTGAGCCCATCCAGGGGCTCTTGGATTTCCTAATGTTCCGAGCATCTACTGTCCCAGGCCCACTAACCTCTTTACCCGGGGCCTACACGTCTGTCCTGGGGGCCCCGGGTCTGGATCTTCCTCGTGCCCCCATATGGCCATCCCTGTGCTGGGCGCCCAACCTCACTCCTGACCTTGGAAGCATCCAGAGTCTTTGCAGGCATGTCCCCAGCAGAGCACAACACCCTGGGGTGGGGCACCGGCAGCAAGTTTAGGGATGGAAGCACGAGGGCCTCAGGCTCCCAGGAGGCAGCGGGGTCCTGCTGTGTAGACCCAGCCTCCTGAAACTCCCAGAGCACTGCCCACAGGGGAGGGTACCACGTCCTTTGTGCTGATGGGGAAACTGAGGCACAGAGGGGTTGCTTGAAATTCACCCGGGAGAGGCCAGGGAGAACCCATGTCTGCGGAAAGCCCCTGCAGCTCTCCACCGTACTGGGGTCTCCGAGACACGCAGACCGAGGGGGCCCCTCCCGCCGGCCCAGGAAACAGGATCCTCCCGCGCCCACCTGCACCGCCGAGACCCGACGAAGGCCCCCGCCGGCTCCTCTGAGCCCTCGGCCCAAGCAGCCCTGGACGTTTGGACCTCCATGGCCATCTGTGCACCTCCCAACCTGAGCAAGAACTGACCGCTCCCCAGCAGCCCCCACCCACCGGGGCAGGAACGGTCCCCAAGGAAGGTGTGCTCTGGGCTCTGGCCCGGCACCCAAACCCATGCTGTGATTTGTGTCGCCGCCGAGCCCCTGGGCAGGCCACCGGGCCTCGACTTGCCTCTCCCCAGGCCCCACCGCCCACAAAACTGTGCCCCCTGGCAACCGCGCCCATTGATGGGGCAGTGACACCGAAGACAGCAGGGGATAGCATCCCCAGGGAGTCCGCTTCCCGGCGAGAACAGGCTCCTGACACCCCATCGCCCGCCATGGGTCCCGGCTGCTCGCACCAGCTCCAGCTGACTCCTAGCTCGTGGGAAAGCCTAAGGCGCTAAGATTAACAGCGTGACTCAGCAGAGACTGCGGCCCTGGCGGTTCCTCGGCCGGAGCGGGACGCAAAGTAGGAGGACACCTTGGGGTCTGCGCGGAAGGGAAACGAAGCCCCAGCTCTGCTGGGGGCACAAGCCTCTCTCCTAGCGATGTCGCTGCACGGCTCCAGTGTATGCCATTGTTTCTTGCTTGTTGGAGAACGGGGCATGTTCTGCTCATTATGCTCTGAAACAGCGCCCATTTGGGGGCCGACGGTCCGGGAGGAGGGGAGAAGCTGCAGCAGACGTGCGCTGCTAGCTGGACGGCGCGCGCCCCGGCTTTCGTGCAGGAGGGACACCGAGCCTGTCTTCGTATTTACTTTCCCCTTGAACGTGCCTTAGCGTTGGCCATCCTGACCATGGTGCTTCTGATGCAGCACACCCTGGGAGGTGGCCGTGGTAGCATCCTACCCTCATCTATAGCATCTAAACCTCAGCCACTCCGAATCCGGGGTGGAATGGTGCGCATTTTACGGGGAAACAAAGGAGCCTGGCAAGGCTGGGGCGGGGTCAGGAAGCCGCAGTGTGGGAGGGGTGGCCGGACCCCAACCTCCGCTGTGGCGCCCGGGGCCCTGAACACTGCTGGCCCCTTGCGAAGTGATGTGACCTCCCTAGCTTGGCAGGCCCCCGGGGCTGTGAACCAAGAAGGGCGAACCAGATGCGGACAAGGAGACATCATGGAGCGAGGCCTCAGGTCCTCAGCCCGGCTGGAGCAGGGCGTGAGGACACAAGAGGTGGTGGACTGGCCTTCCTGTGGCTTCCCACCCCGCCGTGATCACGGAGCGTCCACCACCCAAGACTAGCGTCCTCCCCGTCCACTCTGGTCCGTGTGTCTTCACAGACGGTTCCAGGATCCCGAGCCGACAGCTCGACGGATGCTGAGGACCCCCTGGCTCGGGGTCTGAGCTGACCAGTGACCGTTTTCCTTCTGCTCCGCTCAAGGCCTGAAGGAGACTGTCTCTTGTGACCCGAGGGGCCGAGCCCACGTGCTGTCCCTGAGGTTTGGAGGAGACACTGACTGGCCTGGGAGCATACGGCCTGTGGCCCGTGCGGGGTGGGGCAGAGGCGGTGACCAGGCCACCGAAAGCCAAGTACAGACGGAGCTGCGGGGCCGTGGAGGGGGGGCTGACGCCACAGGCCAGGCTGTGCCCTTGCGGTCCGCACCATGACGCGGTGACAAGGGAGGAGTCTCTTCCAGAAGGTAGAGGACCCCGTGTGATAATGACTATGTCGACAATGCCCCCAGCCACCTTCCACGGGCTCCGGTGGGTGGGCAGCCGAGGTGAGCGGCAGGCTTCAGGGACGTGTTTCCTGAGAAGCAGCAGCCCAGCAAGTAGGCGCTCGGGCCGCCCGGCCGCCAGCGAGGCCCTGTCAGGCCCCGGCCGGGTATGCAGTCCCCCTGCCTCTGCCGCCCCCTGGACGGTCAGCCGGGGGCGGGAGGTGTCCTCGTGTGTGGTTCCTGCACCGGGCCCGGCTCAGTAGCCCCCGTACGTGATGGGCAGTGAGGGGACATCACGAAACCCTTCCGTACCTTCCTCCTCTCTGAAGCGAACCCGTGGGGCTCCTTCCTGGGGCTGCCTTTGCGGCGGACGTTGGGTGACCTCCTGGTTCCTCCCGGGGCCCGTCCTGAAAGGCTCTCCCTTTGGCTGGCAGCCACCGCAGCCTCCAGAATCCCCTCCTGGTTCTGGTGGCTTCTCCCTCTGCTTGGCAGGACCTGCCACATCCCTCCCGTCTGCGGGACGGACAGCCCCGGGCGCATGCCAGCCGGCCGCCTCCGGTCTCCACACTCTCCCTCAGAGAGCTCACGTTTTAATTTTGACGAAGACAAATTTTTCATTTTTTTTTTTTTATGGTTGGTGCTTTCTGCAGCTGAAGTGAGAAACATATGCCTATCTGAAGGTTATGACCCGTTCTTCTGTCTTCTTCCAGAAATTTGGTGGTTTTGCTGTCCAAGCTTACGCCTGCGCTGTATCTCGAATTTGTTTCTGTGTGGTGCGGGCTCCGAATGTCTCCCTGACGTGACCCAGCGGCTCGGCCCCCTTCTCTTGCCCCCAGAGCGGCTCTGGAATCTGGTTGCAGGGAACAGGTGTGACTGTGTTTCTGGACTCCATTCTGACTCACCGGTCCACGTTCTGTGGACGCATATCACGCCTCTTGGATCCTGTCACTCCGTGGTTAGCTGGAAATTGGCAGCTGGTCCTGGAAACTCTGTCCCCTTCACAAAGTTGTGTTTGCTCTTTTAGGTCCTTGCCCTTTCAAGGTGTTTCTTGGAATTGGCTTGTCCACTCCTAGAGAAGGAAGTAAAACTGCTTGAGTTTGGGTTTGGGTTGGGATTGATTTTAACCCTAAATTCCAGAACCTGTGAATGTGAACTTATTGGGGTAAAGGGTCTTCTAAGAAAACCCAGTTCGGATGAGGTTGCTAGAGTGGGCGCTAAGCCATACGATGGGCGTTCTTCTAGAAAGGGGAAATTCTGCACAGAGACACACACCTGGGGAGGGCCGTGGGGAAACAAGAGTCCCAGGCCCGACGCGGACGGGAGCAGGAGGGAGGCCCGGAACTCAAGGCACCCGCCCGACGGCCCGTGGGGTTTGGGCATGCAGCCCCCAGAGCACCAAGCACAGGTCCCCGATGTTCAGATCATCCAGTTGGCGGCTTTGTTAGCACAACCCCACGAGCCGACGTGGACACACGGAGCGGGGGGGACCTGCTTCTGCGCACGGTCTTCACTTGTCCGTTTGTCTCCTCTCGTTGTGGCCCATGGATGGCAGATTTTCTCATAGAGAACACACACATTTCTCCTTGAATTTATTCCCAGGGAGGCTATGTTTTTAATGACAGTTTGAATAGAAAGAATACTTTCGATGTTTCCATCACCAATTTTTGAATCTAGTATATAGACACATAATTGAATTTGTTGAGGACTATATCCTGTGAAGTTGTTAAATTCACTGCTTCTTCTTAAAGTTATGATTCCTTTGATTTTGAAGCTTGTGGTCATGATGTATTATTCTTATCTTTCGAGAGGATTTGATTTGCTGGGATTTGGTGAAGCCCGTGATCCTCATTTCCCTGTGGCACCCACGTCGGGTTTCAGATTTGTGCTGCACTGGCCGATGGGACTGGCAAGTGCTCTCTTCTCTGTTTTTCAGATGTTTCCCTACGATCATTGCCATTTCGTCCTCCAACATGTGGTAGAATTCCCGCATAAACTACGGGTTTCCGGAAACTATCTTTGTTGGAAGTCTTCTTTATCGTCTTAGATTTTTCATTTCTTCTTTTGTTGGTTTCGTTAAGTTGTGTTTTCTTGTGTTTTTTTTTTTTTTCCACTGTAGGTAAGTTGTAGAATTTATTGGCCAAGGTTGTTCACAATGTTCCTTTATTGTCCTTCCAACATGCGGACGCGTCCTTCCATTGACAGGTGACTTGTGTTTTCTCTTTCATTCATGGTTCAAGCTGGAAACTCATTGATTATACTAATCCTTGCAAATAACTGCCTTCTCACTTTTTTATTTTCTCTCTTGTCTATTTTCTGTTCCATCGATTTCTTCTCCTAATTCCTTGGGTTTGATATGCTCCAGCCCTTAACTCCTGAAGGTGGAATTATATATAATTGAACTCATACATTTCTTCCTTTCAGCTCAAAAGTCTCAGTCTACAAGTTTTCCTTAACCACAGACTTAGTTACATCCCAACATTTTGATATGTTTTATCTTCACTCTTGTTCAGGTTAATGTTTCCTAATATTCCTTGTGAATTCCCACTCTGACCCATGAGTTGTTTACAAGGGGGCTATTCGGTTTTCAAATAGATGGGTGTTTCATGTAACAAGATGGTTACATGTTTAACTCACTCGTGATGTGTGATTTTAGTCTGTTGCATTTGATTGGGAGTTGTTTTAAGGCTCCATGTCGGGTGTGTTTCCATGACTGTTCCGTGAGGGCTGGGAAAGGGCGTGGGTTCTGCTTTGGGTCGCCTGCACTCCAGAGACAGATCAATTTAAATGGGTTAATGGTGTGGACACACCCGTAGCTCAGGAACCTCACGATTACTGCTTTCACACACATACCGGACTGTTTGTTTGATTGCTGGGAGGCCACCGTCACAGCTTCCCACTGGAACTGTGGATCTCTTTCTCTTGCAACTCTGCAGACTTTCACTTCAAGGATTTGAAGATCAATTTTTGCGTGCTTTCACGTGAAAGACGTCACCGTAGCCCCCGCCGGTGTGTCCCTGTGTGCCCTCCGCTTATCTTTACCGTCGACTCCCCCGGTTCTTCTTACTTAATTGTATCCCCTATAGACAACATCTGTTAAGAGTCTTGCTGTTCATCCACTCTAACTGTCCCTCACTTTTAATTGGAGGTTTCAGTCCATTTCTATTAAATGAATGCTTGATTTAAATCTACTGTCTTTCTCTTTTCACTTTATCGCATCTATTCTTTGTTCCCCCTTCCTGCCTTATTTTAGATTGAGTATATATGACTCTTTTTCCCTCTTCTAATGCCTTTTTACGCTTTACCTTATTGAAGACTGTTTTATACACAAGATGCACCCACTTCAAGTGTATATAATTCCATGAATTTTGTTACCACTACCACCAAGACATGGAACCCTTCTATCATCCCCCGAAGTCCGCTGTGCCCTTTGCAGGCAATCCACGCGCCCACACCAGCCCCCATCGATGCAGAGCTGCTTTCTCTTGCCCTAGCTCTGAAGTTTCTAGAATTTTGTGTAAATCAAATCATGCAGTTTTGCTGTTTCATGTCTGGCTTCCTTCACGTAACATAACGACGCTGAGATTCATCCAGGTTGTTGTGTGGCGTGGGTAAGCCAATATTTTATTCCACTGTGCTGCTGACTAGCATTCCTTCGCACAAATGCACCACTCTGTGCTCATGTGGTACCATTTGATGGGCATTTGGGTCCTTAGCAGTCTCTAGTTACTACAAAGGAAGCTGAGCCACATGAATATTCATCCACGAGTCTGCATGGGCAGATGTTTTCACTTTTCTTAGAAAAATACCTACCTAGGATGGGAATTGCTGGGTCATGTGGTAAGTGTGCGTTGAGCTTATACAAAACCTCTGAGCGGTTTTCCAAAGTGGCTGTCCTACTTTGCATTCCCACCAGCATCTCTGAGAGTGCCAATTGCTCGGCATCCCCAGCAACACTTGGAGCTTCTGGTCTCCTAAACGTTCACCATCCTAGTGGGTGTGAAGAGGTATGTCCTTATGGTTTTAATCGGCATTCTTCTAAAGGCTAAGGTGATGTTGAGCATCTATTCATATGCAGATCATATGCAGATAAGCCACATGTTTATCTTCTCAGGTAGAGCATCTGTTCAAATATTTGCCCATTTCTTAAATGTTTGTTTACCATCTTATTATTGAGTTGAGAGGGGTCCGTATATATTCTGCATAGAAGTCTGTTACATACGTTTTACAACTTTCTTTTTCCTCCCAGTCTGTGGTTTGCCTTTTCATTTCTTATGTGCTTTGAAGAGCAAACATTTCAAGTTGGATAAAGTCTCATCTATAATTTGTAAATTTTTTGAAGTTCAAGTTTTTTACTCTCTTATTAAGAAATCTTAACACAAAGGTGCTAATTGTTTCTGTTATATGTTTTTCCCAAAGATCCATGGTTTTATCAGTTTGATTTCGTTGCATGATTTATTTCGAGTTAATTTTTCTATGTGGCATACGTGGTCATGTTTCACTGTTTCTGCACACAGGTGTGTATTCTTTGTGGGCATTCGTTGAAACTATTGTTCTTTTCCAATGAATTATCTTGGCACCTTTGTCCAAAAAATCAATTAATCATATTTCTGTGGGCCAACTTCTGGATTTCAGTTCTATTGCTATCTACGCCTGTCTTTCTACCCGGATTCTGTCCCTTCTGCTTCTGTGCTCCGCGTGAGAGCCCATGCCGTATGTCCTGCAGCTTTGTTCTCCAGGAAAAACAAAACAAAACAGAACGAAACATTGATTGGGATGTTGTTGGGATTGCATTAAATCTATAAATGAATTTATCGAGAACTCATAATTTAACAGTAATTTTTAATGCAACTCATGATCGTGGTTTCTCTCTCCACTGGCTGAGTTATTGTTGAAGGCAGAACAGTGCCCCTGCCCTGATGTACTAGCACCAACCACTGGGAACCGTGGCTGTTCTAGGTTCCCTGGAAAAGGGACTTTGTAGACGTGATGAACACGGGGCCCTGGAGAAGAGGAGAACGATCCTGGATTCTCCAGGAGGGCCCTTCAGAACCAAATAAACTTTTAAATTCAGAGTCTTTCCCCGCTGTGATCAGAGGGAGGTGTGACTCGGGAAGAAGAGTGGAAACAAGGGAACCAGCGGTTTCTTTGGCTTTGAGGATGGAAGAGGCGCCACGAGCCTGTGAAAGCAGGTGGTCTCAGGAGCTGGACGATGAGAACAGATGCTCTTCCTGTTTCTCCAGAAAGGAACACAGCCTGCTGACACCTTGATTTCAAATAACACAAACATATCTTGAACATTGTAATAGCTATTGTAAATGGATTTTTAAAAAATCAGTGTTCCATTGTATGTTGCTAGCATTTACAAATAAACGGGTTTTCATAAAGTGACCTTAAATCCCAGAACCTTACCACATTCACTTATAGTTAGAATAGCTTTTTTGTAGATTCCTTGGAATTTTCTATATAGATGATCAAGTCACCTGTACATGAAGATGGTTTTTCTTCTTTTTCTGCAAACTGAGAGCCTTTTATAGCCTTCCTGGCCCACTGAATTGGCTGGGGCCTGTGGGCGAGATGCTGCGAGTGAATGTTCCTGCCTTGTTTCCGGCCTTGGGGGAGACTTGGCTCAGCCCGCTGCCCTATCCATGCGGGGTCCTTGCTTCCATCCTGTATTACACCAAGGACCCACCCATACTGTCCAGGGTCCTTGCTTCCGTCCTGCATCACACTGAGGACCCCCACCTACTGTCCAGTGTCTTTGCTTCCATCCTGTATCACACTGAGGACCCCCACCTACTGTCCAGTGTCTTTGCTTCCGTCCTATATCACACTGAGGACCCCCACCTACTGTCCAGTGTCTTTGCTTCCGTCCTATATCACACTGAGGACCCCCACCTACTGTCCAGGGCCCTTGCTTCCGTTTTGTATCACACTGAGGACCCCCCTACTGTCCAGGGTCCTTGCTTCTGTCCTGTATCACACTGAGGA
>NW_027397110.1:1151061-1258828 GCF_003265705.2 Callorhinus ursinus | reverse complement strand
CCCCTACTGTCCAGGGTCCTTGCTTCTGTCCTGTATCACACTGAGGAGCCCCACCTACTGTCCAGGGCCCTTGCTTCCGTCCTGTATCACACTGAGGACCCCCACCAACTGTCCAGGGTCTTTGCTTCCGTCCTGTATCACACGGAGGACCCCCTACTGTCCAAGGTCCTTGCTTCTGTCCTGCATCACACTGAGGACCCCCACCAACTGTCCAGGGTCTTTGCTTTGGTCCTGTATCACACTGAGGACTTCCCACCCCCCACTGTCTGCAGCTTTGCTGAGCTTGTCTTGCTTGTGTTTTGCACATTTAATAGGCAAATATTTTTTCTATATTCCACTTGTTTGTTCTCTGTTGATATAGTGCTTTATATTGGTTGAAGTTTTAATATTAAACCAATCTTACATTCCAGGGATTACTCTCATTTGGTAATGATGTATTATCCTCCTAATACATTGATGGAGTTGTTTTGCTAAAAGTTTTAAAAGATTTTAACATCAGTATAATAGATGTTGGTCTATGGTTTTCTTCTCTTTCAATGCCTTTGTCTGATCTAGTTTCTGGGTGATGTGTTTCAATGTACTTCTCATCATGTTTCTGAGACTGAGGTTTGCTGGATTTCTGGACTTCATCAGTTTGGAATATTTTTGAGCATAATTACTTAAACTATTTGTTTTGTCCCTTTTTCCCTCTCCCCCTGGACTCCAATCACATGCATATTAAGCTCTTCAGTATTATCCCCGAAGTTACTGCTTACTTGTGTCTTTTTTTAGCCCTTTTTTCTCTTTGTGCTTCTTTTGGGATAGTTTCTAGTGGGTCACTAAAACTATTTTTGAGCAGTGTCTAATCTGTTTTTAATCCCACTTAGTAAATTTTTCTTTTGAGACATCGTTTTTCATCTCCACAAGTTTTTTGTTAGTACATGATGTATACATATAATATAAAATATAATATAATATAATATAATATAATATAATATAATATAATACAATATAATATAAACCTACCATTTCTTTCTAATGGTGCTCATATTTTTTCATCTCTTCTCAATGTATGCAGTTTATTCATAAAAGCTCTTTTAACACCTTCTATTATTTGCATTATTTCTGTGCCTATATTTACTGTTCAACGTTTGAATAAAAATACAAGGTATGGAAAAAAGCAGAAAATGTGTTACATGTTGGGCATTGTGGATTGATTGCTATTTTTTGCTGCATTTTGTTGTATTCCTTAATTGTTGTTGGAATAGGTCCTGAGAAGCAGTTACAGCCCTTGGACTCAGTTGCACCTTTTCTAGACTTGCTTTTCAGCGTTGCAGGGGTGCGTCCCGAGCAATCCATGGTCCGGGCTGGTGTGGCTCATAAGGAAGCAGCAAGCCCTGGAGGGCCTCGTGTGATCCCGTCTACGTGGTGACTGGCCTACTGCATCCCCGGGAACGCAAACCCTGCCCGGCCTCAGGGAGCCCCAGGGCCCGCCTGCCCCTTCCTGTGACGCCATTGCTCCTGCTCGTATGCCGGTCACCGTTCTGCCAAAGACTTCAGAAGCCCCTCCGTAGACTCTCAAATTCCTTCTGTACATACCTCCTCTGATATTTTGACCCCAAATGCCACACTGTGTCTTCTGAGCCAGCCCACCCGCCTCTACTGGGACACCCTCTCCAGGAGTGAAGCAGGGCCTCCCAGGGCCCCCTCCGCTTGTTAGGCTTTCCTCCAGGATCACCGTCCTGTGTTCCACGTCCAGTGTCTGAAGAATCAGTGTTTCACATGCTCTGCTCTTCTAGTTGTTCAGGATAGGAGGTGAAACCAGTCCCCAATCCTCCATCATGGTAGGAAAACAATCAACCTCTTGGCTTTTAACTTATGTCCTTTTTATTTATTTATTTATTTTAAAGGAATACATGCTCTGGGGAATCCATCCTGAATTTAGCGTAGGTTCCCTGGAACGTTCCAGAAGCACTTCCCGTGTCTGGCGAGCCTCTCCCTGAAGCGGGCGCCTGGACCTGGGGCTGCCGTGTGATCGGTGTCCACGCTGGTCCTGAGCCCCCCGTGCTTTCACGACATTTGCTTCCCGAGATAAAAACGGCCTCCGTGTCTGCCCACCTGGTGTCCTCCTGCGTTTCCCTTCCTCCTGCAGACCAGGATTTCCACCTCAAAGTTCTTTCCTGCGCCGAGAACTTCTTTGTAGTACAGTTCTTCCAAAAACGAACTCTCTCCGCCTTGTTTACCTGGAAATGCCTTCGCTCAACCTTCAAGTTTTGAAGCATCTTTCACTACGTAAAATTCTAGGCTGACAATTTTTTTTCTCGGTTTAATAATCGCTCATTCCATTTCGTCCCCCATCTGCCTTGTTTTCGATGACGCAGTCACCCGCCGATCCTGCGTGTCCGGCGTCTCTATCCTCTCTGTGTGCTTAATGTTGTGTTTTACTTTGGGTTTTCAACAGCTGTTCAATGATTTGCCGAAGTGTAATTTTCTTTATATGAATTCTGCTTCGAGTTCTTTGAGCTTTGAACCTATGAGTCGATATTTTTAAAAATATTGGAGTGTTGGGGCACCTGGGAGGCTCAGTCGGTTGAGCGTCCGACTCCTGGTTTCAGCTCAGGTCTTGACCTCAGGGTCGTGAGATGGAGCCCCCCGCCCCCCGTGGGGATCCACGCTCAGCCTGCAGTCGGCTTAGAATTCTCTCTCTCCCTCTGCCCTTCCTTCTACTTGCTCTCTCTCTCTAAAATAAATAAATAGAATCTTTTTAAAAATATTGGCGTGTTTTTGCATTCATTTCCTCAACGACCGTGCATGCTGCAAACGCCCTCCACTGCTTCCCAGAGCCGCCAGTACCGGCCCGCGGGCAGGGCTGGGTGTTACCTCTCTGCCTCCCTCATCGGTCACAGGTGGCTGCGAGTCCCCTTGAGCTGGGGCTGAACCCTCAGCTAGACCGCGTGCGGCTCTGGTTATGCCTGCTGTGGCCTCGTCCGTGTGACACTCCGGGGCTGGGCAGAGGCCAGGCGCCCTTGTGTCGCCTGCGGTTGAACCCGGGCAGGTCCAGACATCTGGCATCACAGGGACGAGCAGGTCCAGGTGCTCTCAGCCCACTCCTCGCCCCCTCCCACTCCCAGCTCCTCTGTGTGACTGGGGAGTGGCCGGAAAGGGATTCTCAGGTCTGAAGACTTGCTTGCAGATGTTGTTTCCAGATCTGATCCCTCTTGCCACTGCTCGAGGACGCCCCAGGCTCGGCGGGCTCCGCTCTCCTGGCAGACTCTCCCCCTCCAAGCAAGACTAACCCTCTGTGCAAACCTGGTCCAGGCCCCTCCTCCCAGGGACAGGAGCAGCACAGACATGCCCTCATGGGAGAAGAGGACTCATTTGCCTCTGGAATCCAGATTTCAGCTCCCGCAGCCACTGCTTGCTGCCTACTACCGTCGAAAGTTACTGTTCTTACCGTGGCCCCCTTCCCCATCCTGTCACCATGTGCACAGAATCAGAAGCTGGACCAGGGGTTGCTGTGCTCTCCATGCTGGCCCAGCTGGAAGGAGCGCATCCACCTTTGGCAGCGTTCCGGGGACCACGGTGCACCGGGCTCCCCACGCCCCCGGAGGCACCCGTTTCCCCACTTCAGAGCTCCTAGCTCCCCCTCGCCATCTTTGGAAGACCAACTCATCGTTGAGCTCCTGGTGCAAAGTGCAGATGGATCAGGAAGGTGTCCCCGTATGCGTCTCTCATTCTCTTCCATTCAAATCCCTGAGGTTTGGGTGGTGTCATTTTAACTTGCATGTCTCGGCGTGCAGGCGACAAGCTAGTGAGGGCCCCACAGCATGGGAGGTAAAGGTGATGCGGGGCCCCCCGCCTGGCAAGTTCATGCACGCAGTAGGTGCATAATAATGCCAGACGGCATCCAGGTGACATAGCAGACATGAGTCAGTTCTCACCTGCAGAGAAGGATTTGAAGTTTCCTCTTCTGTCCACCCTCGACCCGTGGAGGTCACGTGGATGCCAACCCCTCTGTCCTCCAGCATGGGAACACAAGACTGACAGCTTTTTAAAATATTGGGTTTTCTTGTTGCTTTTTGCCGATGATTATTTTTATCTAATGTTCTCATTTTAAACAAAATGATAAAGGTCATGCATAATCAGTCCACTTGGAAAAGAATCATCTGCTCAAAGTGGATGGGTGTTCTGCAGACCCCGCATCCGGTGTGCCTGACATCTGTGTCCACAGAAGGGGGCTGGTGCCCTGCACGGGTTCCCACTGGCCTCGCCTGGGACGTGGCCTGCTGGAGAAGGGTGCTGGGCTCCCAGCTCCCTGGTGTCCTTGAGCACCCCAGACTACGCCCCTGCTCAGAGTGCCTGGGGCCAGACGGTGAACCGGAGGGCACATGCAGTCAGAATGTGCTCCTGCTGGAAAACCCGGGCATCCTGCCTGAAGCAGCCCAGCTCTGGGGGAGGTGTCCCCCGCAGTGCACCTCTGTCCCTGAGGACAGAGGACGGCCTTCCCCACACAATGTCGGGGCTCCGTGGACGTCTCTGGAGACTGGGGGAAGTGGTCTGTGCCCTGCGCTGGTGTAGAAACAGCCACTTTGACTTCGGGACCCTGCACCTTTCTTGTCCAGGGTGACCCATGTCCCCCCAGGGTTATTAGGCAGCTTCATAGTCTGAAGCAGCAGAGATACCTCGCACTCAGGGCATGGCGCCCCGGGGCCTGCAGGGCCTGGGAACCTCGTTCTAATTCCCCGTGCCGTTTAGGACAGGACTGCATCTTCACCTGATGGAATTTGAGGGACACACAAAGCTCCTTCTCAAGACCAATAGGGGCTCAGAGCAGTGCTATGTCCTGCAGCCTCCCTGAATCACCTTCTTGGGAAGGGTTTGAAAAGTCCGAGGCCTGGCTCTTCTGCCTGCCTCCCAGGGAGGGTCGGCTCTGGTCAGATGCCTCCCTCCCGTGGCCTGGCTACACGCGCCTCTCTGGTCAGGGCTTCTGCATCCCTGAACCCCTGGTGCCCCCCCTACTCCTCCCCCTTCCCCCCGAGGGGCGGGGGCCCTGGTGTCTACGGTGCTGACCTGGCACGTTTGTTCAATGGCCAGGAGTCACATGGGCAAGTCAGCACGGAGGGCTGATCACGCAGGACCCAAGTCCACCTGCAGAGCTTGTAGTTTGAGAGATGCAGGAACAGAGCCGGGCCCCTGGGGAGAAAGACCCAGGCCCAAGGGCACCGGGGACCCTCCTTGGGCGAGAGGCTATGAGGTTGGAGAGTTTTATAAGAGAACTGGTTTGTGTGTTTGTGTGAGAGACAGAGAGCTTGAGAGAGAGACAGACAGGGAGAGACAGAGAGGGAAAGAGAGACAGAGGCACAGAGACTCAGAGGCAGGGTCCCTGCTGGACGTCTCACCTCCAAAGGGAGGAGGAAATGCAATGTGGGGGTCAGGAGAACTGGGAGCAACCTTGCAGGGACGTTCTGGAAGAGGGGGGTCTGCTCTCGGCCTGCAGAGACAGGAGGTGGGGAGAGCCTTCCCCAGGAGGGGGCCCAGGGATGGCGAGCTCTGGTCCTGTGTGTCTGGGCCACCAGCACTGCAGCCTCCTGCTAGCCGGGAGGTTTGCATGCCTGATGACGGGTTGGCCAAATGGAGAGGCTTATTGACCCGCCTGCTGCTTCCAGGACACCAAACAATTGGCTGATCTCTATCTCACTGCAGAATGGTGGGATTTATAGCTGTGTGGACATGGAGCAGACGGGGGCTTGGACGTGTGTCCTGCTCCGGTCCTAAAGAGTCCTTGGCACTCAGTCCCTCCCCCAAACGCCGATGCCCATGGCCACTGTGTGCTGAGCACCCATGCTGTGCTCACAAAGGGGAGGCTTACGCCGCACCAGCTCCGGACAGGTGAGCACTTCCTGCAGGACCAACAGCCCTTCCAGAGTGGGACCGAGGATGAATCTGGCATGGGGTCAGAGTCTCCTGGAGCATAGCGGGGACGCCCCCGAAGGCTCCTCCCTGTGCACTGACCCTGTTTTATTTTGCAATAAATCTTCCATCACTCTGCCCTCCCAAGGTTCTGGATCATGCAGAGGAGAAAAAAAAGAAGAAGAGGAAGAAAAGGCTATTTATAATAGACCTTGTGATTCAGAAAACGAAACACATTCACTGCTTCTCAATCCTCGGTCCCTAGGTCAGGTTCTACAAAGGAGTTGTTGATGAATTCTGTGAATGGGGGGCTGGTGTGCTGGCTTTGCTTTCCGTGTGATAAATATTCATGTGAAGAGGAGAGAAAAAGAAAGTGAGGTTCAAACACAGGGCACGCTTGTACGCAGCCCCGAACGGCTTGGAATGCGCAGAAGTGCCGTAGAAAGAGCCAGAGCCTCCGGGCCCTCCTTGAGCCGTGTGCGTTGAGCACCTTCTATGCCCTGGTGGGGGTGGGGGTTGCTCACAGGTGGGAGCTTCCTGGTGAGGACTGGCCTTGAACGTGAGATGCCAGGGAAGAGAAAGACTCTGAGCTGACGCATCTCGCTGGTGCGGCTGTTGGGCAGGGACGCAGCGCAGGCCCAGGGTAGGAGCTCTGTGCGTCAAGTACACGGGCCCCAGTGTCCCCGCGATGGGTGCCAAGGTCCCACACGGAAGGGCAAGCCGAGCAGACAAGACCTCCCATTTAGCTGCACCACGATGTAAACTGCTCGCGAGACCTCACACCGTCCTTATAAACCAAAAACGCTGAACAAACTGAAAATCCGTGACTTCTCGTGGACCTCCTGAGAGCTGAGGTGGCAGGCAGACCACCCCCTGAAATGGGGACGCACAGATGAGTCCAAGATCACGGGTAAGCTGTGCTCTGCTCACCTGGTCAGCGGCTGCCTGTGATGGATTCCCGGAGGCAGCTGTCTACGGCAGCCCGTGCTTAACCACCCAAACCCGGGAGCAACTGAGCCACCCAGCAGTAGGTGGATGGATGAACAAACGGGGCCCCAGCATGGAGGTTGTTCAGTGATAAAGAGAAGCGAGCCATCAAGCCGGGAAGACACACGGAGCCAACCTAGAAAGAAGTCTGAGTGACTGGGCTTCCCCCCAAGGAGTCCCACCATATGACGTCTCAGAAAAAGCAAAAGATGTTAACAGGTGGGATAGTCTCTCCAGGAGGTGGGCGCGGAGTGGGCCTAGAAACTCAGTACTACCTGCTCAAGTTCTCCGTAAATCTAATATGTAAGAAACTGTAAAATCCATACAAAAATAGTAAGTGAAGCATCATCAATACGTCAAAGTTTAAGCACCTTACACGCCTCCACACGTCCCTGGGACTTAGCACGAATACGAAGCTTGTGGGAGCGCCTCTATGTTTCTATAGAGAAATTTTTCTCTATATTTCTACACACGTCTGTAGATATAAATGATATAGGACATGAAGATGTTATGCTTGTATCTTGATGAAAACGGTGACACGCTAGGATGTATGATTTTGCAGTTTGCTGTTTTTAACTCAGCTCCGTAGGGTGAGCTCTCTTCTTGTGGAGGTGCATACACAGAGTTCATTCATGCAGACAACTACAGACTGCCCCGTTTCTGAGCACACCCCAGTGCGTGCTGGCCGACATGTTGGCGGTGTTCACGTATTCGCTGTAACGAGCCCCGCTGTGTGCGCGTTCCCGTGCAGATCTGCAGGACGCACAGGCGAGAGTCACCGTGGAGCAGGGACCACCGGCAGAGTGCCGGGCTCAGGCATGCACAGAGACCCAGGCCTCACCCCTGCCCCTCAGGGGTCCGAGAGGCTGCACCACAAGACCCTCCATGTGCACAACCTGGCTCGTGTTTGTACTGTCTATTTAATTGTGCTAAATCCGATGTGTCTAGGGTTATCTCATTATTTTAGTACGAATGAGACTCATTTGTTCTCATGTGCTTTGTGGGCATATGAGTTTCCTCTTTCTTAACTTATATATTGATATCTTTTGCACATTTTTATTACTTTTGTCTTTTTCTTGTTGATTCATGGGAGTTGTTTGCCTGCTCTTGATAAAAGTCTTTGTTGATTTTATTGGATAAAAAATATCCCACTTTATTATTTATGGGGTTTTGCTGAATAAATTTTTAAATTTTGATGCAATGAAGTACATTATTTATTTCCTTTAGGTTTTGTGCTTTTGTGTCTCATGGAAGAAATAAGCATATGAATAAGAATAAGAAAAAGCATTTTCTTCTAAGATTTTAAAGTTTTGGTTTTAACATTTAGATCTTTATGCCATCTGGAATTCATTTTTGTGTGTGGCTTGCAAGAAAATAAAATTTTATCTTCCCATATGGCTAGCCAGTTGTCCCTGTGTCATTTATTGGATAGCCCACCCATCCCTCACTTATTGCAGTGACATCTTTGTCATAAGCCAAGGATGCACACAAGTTTGCAGATGCTCATGGACCTTTTCTCCTACCTCACAGTCATATTTATTCATGCCTGCACCCTGGGCTTGAAGGTCATTTAACACTTTCTAGAATATTTATACCTTTGAAGTAGCAGGTATAATCTGGCCACAAGTATCTTTGTTGTTTTTTTTTTTTATTTGTTTGATTTCTTCTTCCCCTCCTCTCTTTCAGTAACTAAAGGCTTTCCTAAGTCCTTGAGGCAGGGCCACGTGCTCCCACCGCGCCTGCAGGTCTGCCCGCAAAACACTTTCACAGAAAGCTCTCCCGTTCTTGTCCCAGGGGGCTGCACATTCTGGGGGACTGAGTCATTCAGTTGCTGCCCCTTGAGTTGTGGGAACCCAGTGAGAGGGGCAGCGTCTGCAACCCGTGCAGTAATCAGTTGAGGACAGAGCAACACGATGTACTGGTGTGTCCATTCCCGTGAGGTGCTGGAAACTGCTGCAGAGCTGAGCTCAGACAGGGACCCTCACGTGGCCTCCCTCTGGGTGGAGAGCACACACAGCAAATATTGCAAATGACAGCAACAACAAAACAACAGCAATGACCCTGAAATATGCCTTCAGCCTGACCTTGTCCAAAGCACTTGAAATGTGTGAGCTCAGTTCTCGAAGTGACCGTCTGAGGCAGGCATTGCTGAGATGAGAAAGCTGCCAAGCAGCCTGTATCAGGTGGCACCTGGGCTGGAGCAGGTGCTCCCAGGCACTGGACCGGGCTCCCTCATCAACATACTTGTGTGTGTAAGCACAGGTATGTGTATATATAAACATCCATAAATATGAATATGCACATATACTTTGTGCATATGCATTTGTGTGTGTGTGTGTGTGTGTGTGTACAAAAAGGTCAAAGCACGAGAAGTTAAGAAAAGCATGTTTCCAGGCCAATGACACAGCATTCTTCTGAGAGGGTGGCCCGTTGAACGTGAGACATGCGTACATATATATGGAGAAGTAACACTTCAGCATGGTTGATATATCAAATAATTCAAAAGGTTATGCAAGTAAAAGCCAGCTATTTTCCACCTGAGATATGCTTGCCCTTCTAAGACATTGTACCTGCTTTGGGCCACATGGGTCTGTCTGTATTTCTGTGTATGTTCATACATGAATCACCCTTTTTAGAAACACTAATAGGAGCATCATATACACCCTGTTTTGCATTTTGCCTTTCTCATTTAACAGTAGATTTTGGAGCTATTCTAATACATTCTTTTTTAAATAGCTCCACAGTAATCCATAAATTATAGAGGTACTTAGACTGGTTCCAGGCACTTGTAATTATTTTTTAAAAAATGGAACTGTTTATCTTTGCTCTTGTGTAAGGCATTTGTGCAGGGTAAGGTTTTAAATGAGAAGAAATCTGAGAGACACTCTAGAATATGCTCCCGAGAGAGGAGAAATGGCAAAGTCACAGGGCTGCTACGAGGGCTTTGGGAGGGTTCGTCCTGTGTGTCCCTGACCCATCAGTGCCATGCGCATCTCACGTTCAACGGGCCACCCTCTCAGAAGAATGCTGCGCCACTGGCCTGGGAACGTGCTTTTCTTAGCGTCTAGTGCTTTGAACTTTTTGCATTTTGTTGATTGGCTACTTGTGTAGCTTGTGCAAGATGACCTTCCCAGGTCCATCACTCACTTTTTGGGAGGACTTGTTTTTTAAATAATTTATACAGTACTATCAACAATGTATTCTGAATCATTAGCAATCTCTATTTTATCATTCATGGACTTAACTTGTAACTACATTCCAAATATTAAATCATTTCTTGTTCCTGGAAAGAACCACACTTAGCATATTTTTCTCTCTATGAACTGTTGGATTGTACTTGTTACTATATTATGTAGAGCTTCTGCATTTTTATTCACAAACTAGACACATTTCTAGTTCTGTGTGTGTGCATGTAATGTTCTGGTCTGTATTTGGTGACAAATCTGAAAAAGAAAGGTCCCCAAAATTTTAAATAATATCTACATTATTTATCTTCTGAAGTTTTGCTAGAATTCAATAAAGAATTTTCATGGCAAGAGTGATTTAAAGGGAAATAACTACTGGACAACTTTCTCAACTTCGTGTACAACAGCTGGTCGGTTTAGATTTGTATTCTCATCTGAAGGTGATCTGTGGACTCTCAAAAGATGGATGATGGATAGATAGATAGATGATGGACCGATGGATGGATAGATGATGGATAGATAGATGATGGACTGATGGATGGTAGATAGATAGATAGATAGATAATGGATGGATAGATGAATAATGGATGGTTAGACAGATAGATAGACAGAGCTATAGACAGATACAGACTCATCAATTCTTGCATAACCACCTAATTCTTCTGGCTCTTCAAATTATTTATATAGAGAAATAATATGTATATAGTCTGCCTCCATTTTTGGTTATCCCCCACTCAAATTTCTCATTTTGTGTTTTGTTTCCCTTTTGTAATTAAGTTTGATATTTTTTATTTTATAAGGTTCTGGTAAGGAAGCTTCTCTGGAAATCATTTACTATGTGTATTTTTTCCTCTTTAATGCATCATTAATTCCTGGATTTATTTATTTATAAAATCCTTCTGCTTTCATACATTTATTTTGCTTTTATGTTTCTATTTTTAGTTGAGTGGTTAATTTACTTAGTCATCTTTTTTAAATTCATAATTTGAAATATTCATAATGAATAATCTTGTTCTGGGCGTGGTGCTAATATAGATCATATGGTTTCAACGGGATCATATTTCATTTTTATTTCCCTCCAGGTTTTCTGCAGGTTTGGGTGGCTTCCTGAAGCTTTGCAAATAATTCACAGGGTCTGATAAGAAGCTCTTTTCTCTGTTTTCTGAGTCGGATACAGAGTTGCACACCGTCCTTACTAAACAACTGTACTCCCCCAAAGTCTCACATATATTTTGTCTGCCGGACCTCATGGGATGAGCAAAGTAGAATAAATACCCTCTTTAGGGCAGACACCTCTGGGGTCCCAGGCTGCTCTCCCTCCACATACTCTGGAGCCACCTACCCCAAGGTCACGGGGCTGCTGTGCTGGGCAGCCCTCCTCACCTGCTTTCAGTTCCCCCAAACTATAGGAAGCAGAATGGTGTGCAGCCCCCCGCCCTGGGAGTCCCTGCCCCTCAGTGGCTCACCTGTAACTGCCTGCATCCCCCGACTCCCACAGCCTGGGCTCACCTCCCAAACTCACCTCATCCCAAACCCTGTTCCTGGCCCTGTGTCCAGGAACCCGAATTAAGACACTTGGACTCCTGTGCCCCTGGCTATTTAATTCCTGTGGATTTTGCTCTCTGTTGGTTACAAATACCAATGTTTTTGGTGCACAAGTGATAAAGACTTTTGGGATTGTATTCATCACCATTGTCATGTGGCTTTCCCTGTCTCCTTCACGGTTTCCTGGTACTGATCACAACCTTGTGTGGTATCACCATCGCCAGTCCAGCTTCTGCTTTGCTTACACTCGTCTACATGTATGCTCACCACTTTCTTCACCACTTCATTCTGGATGGTTCTTGTAATGTAGCATATACTGGATTCTGATCTTTCCCTTTTAATGTGAGAATCTTCTTTTAATAAAGTGAATTTACCTAATTTATATTCGTTTTTGTGATATACGTGTTTGATTATAGTTCTACTGACACCTTTGCTATGTTTCTATTTTTATTTGTTTTCTGTCTTTTACTACTTGGTTTGCAATTCCTGTGTGTGTGTGTTTTCCTTCTGATAATTTGGAAAGTTAATTCATCTGCTTATTTTTTCCTGGGCGTTGCTTTTATACATTTTAATAAAATTAAAAATTATTTCTAAATTTATTAACTTTAGATAGTGTATTAACACCCACTATGTAAAAGGGGGAAATTAACTCACTTACATATTTCCTAGATATTGTCACCACCTTCTGATTTTTCTACTCATTTATTGGTTTAGGACTTCAAATGGTTACTTTCACACCTGTAAAAATCTACTTTGGTTTATTATCATCAAGGACTATTTTCAAGTGCTCATAAATTAAATCAGGGCCCTTACACTTCTTTTTACCTACTCGTCCTCTGTATGTGTGTGTGTGTGTGTCTTTGTCAAAATTTAAATACATATATACAGTATTATGTATATATTTGTTTTACAAACAAATGTTCCTGCATTTCTTTGCCCTTATTTGTACATTTTGTGGGACTCCCTGAGCGGTAGCAACCCCCCCCCCTTGTGGTTTCTGCACGTTCTCATGCTCCATGTGGACGCACTGTGGACAGCCCCCCCAGTCAGTACTCATCGGTTGTCTCCCCACACTGTTTGGCACCCCCTCCCCTTCCTTCCAAGCCCTCCCTTGATTTTAAAAAAATAGTCTTATTGAAAGGTAGTTCACCCAGCAGATGTTTCAGCCTATTCAGGCAGACACTTGAGCAGTATCTACTATTCTTGTGGACTTCAGCAATAATCACCACTATCTACCTTCAGAATATTTTCAGCATCCCCCAAAGAAACCCTACCCCCATCAGTAGCCACTTTCCAGCTTCACCAAACACTCGTCTGCTTTCTGTCTCCATGAATCGGTCTATTCTGAGCAGTTAATACCAGTGGACTCATACAGTTTGTGGTCCATTACCACTGGTTGCTGTCACTCAGCATCATGTTTGTAAGGTTCATCCATGGTGCAGTGATTATTACTATTCCAGTTCCTGATGCCAAATAATATGCAATTGTGTGGGTGTGCCACACTTTATTTACCTGTTCATCAACCAGTGGCCATGTGAGTTCTAGCCACTCTTTGGCCGTTATAAATAATGTTACTATGAATGTTCACGAACAGATTCTTGTGTGGACGTGGGTATGTACCAAGGGATCGCATTATTGGGCTATGTGTTCTGTGGGATCGCCAAACTGTTCTCCAAAGTGGCTGCACTTTTTTATTTCCCATCTGCGATGAATGGTGTTTCTAATTTCTCTTCCTTCTTGTCAATGTTAGCTGTTGTCTTTTTTATTTTAATCACCTTCCTGGGTCTAGAATACTATCTACTTTTATTTGATTTGCATTTCCCCAATGACTGATGATTTTGAGTATATTTTCACGTGCTTACTGGACATTTGTACATCTTCTCTAGAGGGATGTATATTCAGGTTCATGCTTACTGTCTCATCATTGAGCTGTTAAGTGTTCTTTGTATATTCTGGTTAGAAGTCCCTTACCACATGCAAAATATTTCAAGTATTTCCTCCCATTTTGTGGGGTATCTTTCCACTTTTTTGATGGCATCCTTTGAAGCACAAAAGTCCATAATTTTAATGCAATCAGACGGATTACTTTTTTCCCGTCACTTGTGGTTTTGCTGAAGTACCTATGAAACAATTGTGTAACCCAAAGTTACAAATATTTGCTCAGAGTTTTCCTTCTAAGAATTTAGAGTATAAGTTTTAACACTTACGTTGTCTAGAGTTCATTTTGGGTTGATTTTTGTGTGCGGTTTGAGGTAGAGGTTCAACTTCATTATTTTGCATACAGATAGCCATTTAAACTTATTGTTGAAAAGACTACACATTCCCGTTAAATATTCTTGGCAACCTTGTTAAAAGTCAACTGACCA
Source organism: Callorhinus ursinus (assembly GCF_003265705.2). Taxonomy (NCBI): domain Eukaryota; kingdom Metazoa; phylum Chordata; class Mammalia; order Carnivora; family Otariidae; genus Callorhinus; species Callorhinus ursinus. The sequence goes on along the minus strand of NW_027397110.1, from coordinate 1,244,856 downwards.
AAAAATGTAGGGATTTATTTTTTTTTCCCTCTCAACTGCATTTGTCAGACCTCTCTGTCCGTCTTTTTGCTAACACCTCCTTGACTTGGTTACTATAGCTTTGTGTTGAGTTTTAAAATTAAAGAATGTTGAGTTCCTCATTCTCAAGAATGTTTTAGCTATCCTGAGTTCCTCACATTTAAATATGAAATTTAGGATCAGCTTCTCATATAAAATACCCTTCAATAATTTCTTTGAATAATGTTTTCTAGTTTTGAGGATACAAATCTTGCACTTCTTTTGTTACCATTATTCCTTTTTGATGCTACTGTACATGGAATTGTATTCTTAACTTTATTTTTTGGGTTGTTCATCTTGACCATATGGAATTTGGTTTTGTATATTGATCTGATATCCTGCAACTTTGGTGAATTCCATTATAAATTATAAAGGTTTTTAATGGATTTCTTATAACTTTCTTATATAAAAGACTTGTCATCTATAAACATATATAGTTTTATTTCCCCTTTCAAATCTGGATACCACTTCTTTATTTTTCTTGCTTAATTTCTTTGGCTACTACAATCTTTACTAAAAGTCCTAAGAGTGGACATCTTCGTCACATTCCCAATCATATGAGGAAAACATTTAGTCTTCATCATTAAGCATGATGTTATCTGTGGGTTTTCATAGATGCTCTTTATTAAGATGTAGGAGTTCCTTCCCATACATGCCTTCATTTCTCTGTTTTTGAAGAATAACCTTGCTTGATATAGAATTCTTGGTTAACAGTATTCTTTCAGCCCTTTGAATATGTCATCTCATTGTCTTCTGACCCCTGTAGTTTCTCATGAGAAGTCAGCTATTCCTCTTTGGATGATTTCTTATACATGAAGAGTCAGTTTTCTCTTGTTGATTTCAAGATTCTCTCTTTGTCTTTGTCCCTCAGCAATTTAACTACTATACAACCAAGTGTAGATCTCTTTGACTTTACCCTCTTTAGAGTTCATCGGGCTTTTGGATGTGTCAATTAATATTTTAAATCAAATCTGAAGAGCTCTTGGTCATTATTACTACAAATGTTCTTTCTGCCTCCTTATTTCTCTGCTAGTTTTGGGGGACCCTTATCATGCTGTTATGTTAGATCTTTTCTCACAGGTCTCTGAGGTTCTGTTAATGTCTCTTTATCTATTTTTTTTTTCTGTTCTATGGGTTAGGTAATAAATAATGACCTATATTTAAGTTTGATTACTCTTCTTTCTGTGAACTCAAACCTCCTGTTATGTCTCACTAGTACATTTTTCCTTTGAGTTATTGTACTAGTCAATTTCCAGATCTTACTTGTTTCTTTAATTATTTTAAATGTAAATTATTTAAATGTAAAAAATAATTTCTTTCCCTTTATTGATATTCTCTATTTGGTGAAATGTCATTCTCATACTTTCTCTAATTACTTAGACATAGTTTCCTCTAGTTTAGACATGGTTTCCTTCATTTGAAGATGTTTGAACTATTGTATTTATTTATTTTTTTAAGATGGTATTTATTTATTTGTTGGAGAGAGAGAGAGAGAGAGAGAGCACAAGCAGGGGGAGGGGCAGAGGGAGAAGCAGTTTCCCCACTGAGCAAGGATCCCAATGCAGGACTCAATCCCAGGACTCTGGGATCATGACCTGAGCCAAAGGCAAACACTTAATTGACTGAACCACCCAGGCGCCCCTGAACTATTGTATTTAAAGTCTTTGTCTAGTAAGTCCAATCTTTTGTGTATGGATCATACTTGCCTGTTTCCTTGAAAGTCTCAGTTTTTGTTTTAAAGATGGGCTTTTTAAGTAATATGATTTGACAACTTCAGAAATCAGATTTCATAAGGCTTATTATTTTCTTTGTTTGTTATTTTCCTCGATGCTTTTTGTTTAGTGATTACCTGGTCTAATTCTGTAGTTTGTACTCTCTATTTTATGTGGCCACTCAAGTCCCTGCTTGGTTTAATGGTCAATTGGTCAACGACTGATGGACAGAATGATCCTTAAATGCCTTGAACCAGTCGGTCTCCCAGGCTTTGTGTGTGTCGGGTATGCCTTCAGTGCTCAAGGAGCTATAACCCTGCCTTAGCCTTCACTTTTCATTTCTACAGAGCCTCAAATTCCGGAGGTGAGAGACCAGGACCTTCTCAGGATTTTCCTAGACACGTGTGGAAACCTGCCCATTGTGCATGTTTCTATATATTCATAATCATATTCTGGAGCTTTTCAAAGGCTCTTATAGATACTTCTTCCTCTAGATCTTATTATTGTTTTGTGTTTTTGTTTTGTTTTGTTTTGTTTTTTTGGTCATCGTCTGCCTTGCCTAAACCTGCCTTGCTTCTTCAGACCACCGAAATGTTAGAGCATTTCCACAGATTGTGTTCAGCTAATGCCAAGTCTAGTCATAGGCAAAAAGCTCCGGGAGTGGGGATTTTCCTGGGAGCTGAGAGACAAGGCAAATAATGACACTTCCCTGGGGACTGGACTTCATGAGGACCTCCCAATCTGGCCTACCCTGTCCAGCGGCTGCACCTGTGGGGTGGCTGGTGTTCAAGGTACCACAAGGCAAGCTGTGGGGGTGGGAGGCATGGGAAAGAGCAAGTGAAAATACCAGAAAGCTCCTTGTTCTTCCCAAGATCCATCCATTTGTCCTGAGTGAACGTGTTGTGGGTTATTGTGAGCCTTTTGTTAACATATAAATTTCTGAATAAGTTCATTTTGACATGTCCCTCCCAGTTGACTTGGGGGTGGTATCTACCCACCCACGGTCCCTGTTCTTGACAAGAACTTGATCCTACCTCCAGCTCCAGGGAGGTCCTGGCTGGACCGAGCTTCTCAGCACATCACTCCTCCCAGGAAGAGTGAGTGCTGTGTGTGCACCAGGAGCCTGGTACTGGCCTCAGCTGATGCCACTCACGGGGTCTCCGCCAGGCAGATGTGGGGTGTGACCTGGAGGTCAGCAGCACCTTCCTGGAAGGAATCCAGGGCAGGGCTTGGGGGAGCTGTAAGCCGAGTGTCCAGCACACGCACCCCTCCTCAGCAAATGCCCCACAGTGACGGAGTCCACGATACCACCACATCCCCCACTCTGCAAGCCCTGCATAGACTGCACGTCTGCCCCGTTCTAGCCCTTCTACCGGGAGGTTTGGAACACAGCACCGGGCCTTCTTCCCAGTCATCTGCTCGCTGGCTGGGCTCCTCTGTCTGCTTTCGGAGAAATAGGTAGCTTTCTTGGAATCTAAAACATTTTATAGCTATTTCTGGTGTTTTAAATTTTGCCCAAATATTATGTGTTGGACACTTTCCTCACAATCCATGGTTTACAGTTGGTTGTTTCTGGTTTCAGTAAAGATAGTTTTTTTTTCCCTTTATATTTTATTCCTTTTGCTGTTTGAATTTGGCTTTCGTTGGAAATTGAATAGAAAACCTCTGTTCTATTGTGTTGCAGCACCAGCATGCTCTGACCATTTTTAAAAAGTTGGGGAGGGAAGTTCCAAAGAAAGGAGTATTGTTGTTTGGGGTGGGAGAGGCAGGACACAGAAGGCAAAGCGTGGGCTTGGGGTCAGGAAGACGTGTCCCACCATCCTGCGCCGCACTGACTCTTCACTCTCGCAGGCTATGTGCTCTGCAATTTCTACACTGTTGTTCAAATTCAGGAAAGTCGAGATGAAAACAGCGTCAGGTTGAGATAGGAAAACAAAACCAAGCCCCTAGAATGCTGCTTGGCACTGGGGTAACCTTGACAAAGTTACTTGTTTCTAGAGAAGCAAAGCGAAGGTACTGAGATGTGATAAAAGTCATCACAAAATGACACGTGGACAACAGCGCGGCTAACTGGAGAGTGTGCTGAGGGGGAGCCCAGCGGCCAGCGGCCCAGGGCTGTCCCAGAGTTGGGGGAGATGGTGGCAGAGGCCCAGGTCTGGGCAGGGGTCCCGACCCTGGCCTGTCCCCTCCCAGAGGCCCTCCCGGTGGGCGTTCTCTGGGCCTGGCTTCACCCTGGGCGGGACCCCTTGTCCACCACTCTGTGCACACCCATGGGCCAGATGGCCTTCACCCACCTCTCCGTGCAAGTTTGGGAGCCCAGGCTTGTCTCAATGTCCAACAGTCGAGAAGCTCCTGATCAGGGCTGTGGTTTCTTGGCGACAGGTGCCCCTTGGAACCCAAGAAGTCACCCCTGCATCAGCTGCTCTTGGGCTCCAGGGGCCAGGGGCACAGCAGGCTCTTCCTCGGGCTTGCTCTCAGATCTCTGCTCCCCCTGCTCCCTCATAGCAACTGCCCTGAGGCCGCAGGAACCAGGGAAAGCCCCGGGCCTGAGCTGACCCTCCCTGCACCTTGAGTCAGTCCGTCAACGGGAATGTTTGGGTCTCCTTCCATCAGAATTCTTGGATCTCACTTCTTCCTCTAGAGTCTAGAACCAGTTGGCTCGTCCAGCCCTCTGTGGCCTCCCTGCCCTTTCATTTCTGGGCCAAGTGGCCCTTCCTTCCACGCTCGTCCACATCGAGTGGACTTACAAAGCGAGTCAGCATCGCCGACCTGTCCAGCTTCTCTCTCCTAGAACCCTGCCTGGTCACCCGGGGCAGTTTCCCCACAGGACCTCCCTCCCCTGACGCCGCCCCAAACCAGACAGAGTCCAGCACAGAAGGGAAATGGGGACCCTTATTCAAAAAGTGCGAATACTGTGGATAAAGGCACAAAGTACCCTCTCCTCCTGCCGTGCCCTCCCTGGGTTTGACCTCACGCCCCATGCTGCCGACCTGCCACGCCCAGCCAGGGTTTGGGATGTCACCTCCACTGCCCCTAGGTTGCTGTCGCCCCGGGATTGAGAGGAGGTGGGTGGCAAGAGCCACCTGCATGATGCACCCTCCCTCCGCCCCCACCTGCCCTGCCCCGAGGCAACCCCGCCCCGCCCAGTCCCCCTGGGGAGGAAGGACAGGGGTCTCGTGTCACCTCTGGTGGCTGAGGGGCGGGGAGGGGCTGGGGGTGGCAGGAGGCTCTGAGCTCCAGGGCCCCACCGCGTTCACCTTGAAACACAAGTTCACAGACAAATTATTAAGCATTTCAAGATGCGGAGGCCCATGGTGGCCTGAACAGCAAGCGTGCGGGACCCCATCCCCAGAACCGGCGGGCGTCCCCTCACGTGGCAAGAGCGACGTGGCGGGTGGGATTGAGTTGAGCGTCTTGAGATGAGAAGCGATCCCCGGTTCTCTGGGCAGGCCCTAAATGTGACCACCGGCGTCCCTATCAGAGGGAGGCAGGAGAGGTTGACTACGGAGGTGAGGCTGTGGGGTGAGTCCCGCAGAGACGCGGCCGCCAGCCGGGGCTGGTCATCGGCCGCCAGGGGCCGTTCTCCCGGAGCCTCAGGAGGACGAGCACTCACGGCTGACACCGCAGCCTCAGCCCCGTCACACCGAGCTTAGAATTCTCTTCCCCAGGCTCTAGGGAACTGTTTCAAGCCACCAGGTTTGGGGTAATTTGTCATAGGCCCCAGGACACTAGTAGGATCAATACGTTGCCTCAGACAGGGCCCTCCGAGTCCCTCCGCCCTTCCCCCTGCTTTCTTCACTGTTTAATTCGTTTGCTCTTTATCTCACCGACGGCCCTGCCAGAGCCCTGGGGTTTGCCACAGCCCCAGCTGCATGCAGACCGTTTCCATCAGTCAGGGTGGCCGGCAGGTTCATCCAGCAACCCCACACGTCCAGGACCCCCGCGAGGAGCTTCTGGCTGCTGCAGCTTCCCCGGGGCCCATCAGCCCACTGTCCACACGCTCACCCAGAGAGCCTGCTCCTTCCATGGCGAGGCCCACGGCGGGCAGGTCTCCCAGCTCAGCTGGGGGATGAGCCTGCTGGACACCGGTGGGGAGGCTTAATGCCACGCTGGGCACAGCAACCCCTCTGTCTGCACGGCTTTCTGCCGGGCTCACCCCGCCCGGGGGAAGGAGGGGCCCCTGACCTGGCACCCGAGTGTCTGGGGCCTGTGTTTCCACGGTGTGGCTCCCGGCCCCACGAGCGCACCTGCTCTTGACATGGTGACGGATATTTACAGCTAACCCCTAAGGATTTCATGTACAAGGTCTCATTCAGAACCCATATATTAATAATAATTAATAATAAAAATTATATACTGGCAGTGGATTCACAGTTAACAGAGCAGGTTTGCAGCTGGGACCCTTCATGCGTCCTTCAAAGGCCGGCCAGTTCCAGCACTTACAAGCCGGGGGACTCAGGCGAGTCATACCACACCTCTGAGTGGCATTTTCTATTAACCGATCGAGATCGATACCTGCCCAGCCTCTTCCAGGGTGGTGATGAGTTCCGGCCGCCCCGGACAGACAGAACACCTGCAGGGTAGGACTGGGAATGCAGCCCCCACGTGAGGAAGGAAGGGCCAGCCCACGTCAGTTAGACCAGGGGACGGGTGTGGGGAAGGGGGCTGGCTCTGCCCACACAGAGGGACAGGCATAGCCCCCTCAGCCCTGGACCCCAGAAGCCCAGCCATAGGGTCACCTGTCCCGTGAGTCTCGGGGGCCTGCCTGGAGCTGGGTGGTCCATGTTTCGACTGAGTGGGCACTTGCTGGACCCCAGGCCAGGCTGGCCAGGCTGAGGGACCACAAGGCTGGGGTGTGGAGGACCCTCAGCAACCAGCCTGTGGTTCTGATTCAGATTCGGGGGAGAAGGCAGAATGGTGATCAGTTGTCCCCCAAATGTAAATTATATTTTAAAGAAATCCATACCCTTAGGAGGGCTTCATAAGAGGGCCATAAATCACTCAGGAAGCAGCCCTCGGAGTGGGGGACAAACGTCTTATTTGTTCTGGAGACAAGAAGGCAGTGCCCAGCTCCAGGAGGGACGGCCCCACCCCAGCTCCTGCCTCCCCAGGGTCCAGAGAGCCTCCCTGGGCACGCTCGACTCCAGCCCCCTCTCCAGCCCCCATGCCTTCTCCCCAGACCCATTCACCCCAGATTCTCCAGTGCAGCTACAGATGGGGTGCACTGCCCCCTGCCAGGCGCACACTGATGGCAAGATCCCATCTGGGGGCCTGGACCCTAATGTAAGAAGCAGAGAGACTGGAAGTGTCCTCCTGCCGAAAGCCCAAGGAAATGCGTCAAGAGGGTTCGTCACGGGCTTGGTCCAGGTGGGGCGTTAACAATCGGTGAGGTGCAGACAGCCTCCTGCTCTTCAGGACCTCACCGACCGCCAGGGAGGCTGGCAGAAAACAGAGTATCATGGCCAGCCTGTGGGAGTGAGGTCAGGGAAGCCTGCCTGGAGGCGGGGGTGACTTAGCTGGGGACGAGTCACTCTAGGTAGGAGTTGGGGAACACACCAAGGCAGCAAGGCCAGGGATCCTAGAGAGGCGTCTGTGCGGGGCAGAGCCGGGGGCTGACGGAGGAGGCCACCAGGCTGGTGAGCTTACCATGCTTCCTTCAAGAAGCAGAATCTGTTAGTCCAACAAGTTCTGCAGGATTCAAGTCAAGCCAGCGCACAACACTGAACAAGGAGGAGGCCATCTGGGGTGAGGCTGCCTCCCAGGCTTGGCCTCAGGTGCCCTGAACCCCAGGGCTTCTGGCAACAGGAGTCCTGGGCTGGGGGCAGGGGTAAAGGGTGCCTGGTCCTTCATCCTGAAGCAGGGGTGTGTTGTAGGGGTCTCTGGACCCTGCACCTGCCTGGGAGGGAGGACCAGCGCCTCCTCCGTCTCCCTGCATCCAGAACAGCCTGGGAGCAGGAGGAACCGCGATTAGTGCTGGCCACAGGGCAGGCTCCTAGCTCACACAGCTGTGACCCCTACACATGCATGCACACACACATGCACATGCACACACATGCACACGCACACACATGCATGCACATACACACATGCACGCACGCATATGCACACACATGCACGCACGCGCATGTGCATGTATGCACGCGCACACACGCACACGCATATGCACACACGTACACACGCACGTGTGCGCACACACCCATGCACACGTACACACGTGCACATGCACGCACGCACACGCACGCACACATGCACACACCCACACTACACGCACACACCACACACTTGTTCTGGGTGGGGTCCAGGTCCCCCCCTTTCCAGTGCCTGTCCTCATGGACCATGCAAGGTGCTCACCCCACCTGGGCTTCTCTTCACCACTCACCTTCTGTGACTGTCTCTTTGGAACCCAGGGCAGAGCCTGGACAAGGGTTGTTATTCTTGGGTTACAATGGGGAGGTAAGGGGCTTGTCCAAGGGCACACGGTGAGCAGATGGCTAGGGTGAAGCTTGCATCAAGCTGCTCCCCCTCCCCAGGGCTCAGGGAGCGTGTCAAGGGTGTGCATGCTGGTAAGGATAGGCCCCCGCCGCCAGCACTGTGCGGTTTGTGGGGCATCTGATCACCCGGGATGGAGGGACCCTCCACGGTGTCTGGTGGCCGAGGGAATGAGGGTCACGCGGGACGGCTGGGCAGCTGGGGCAGGGGAGCCTAACTGCTCAACGAGGGAGGTCTGGAGGGGCTCATGGCCGAGGACTTTCTTTCCCCTTAAGCCCCGAGGAGAGTGTGGGAATCACGGAGGAAACCGTTGCTGGCCCGGGGCCCCAGCACAGTCCTGCCCACAGCGAGGCCGGCTCTGTGGTGCAGGGCCTGTCTGGATGCCCCAGCCCGACTCGGGGCCCGGGGAGCGGCCCAGGCATGGGGTTCCCACACTCCAGCCTCCACTCTCCTCACACACAGACTCGGCCCTGCAGCCACCCCTCCAACTTGTTCCCCGCCCCCCAAGGACGGACACAGCCTGAATGAGCCAGGGTTTGGGTGGCGTCCACTCCCCGAGGCGTCCGGGCCTCGGAGACGGGAAAGGGTGCGGTCTCGCTGAGAGCAGACCTGGGCTGCTGAATTCTGCCGACGGAGAAGTGGACGGTGATTCCCCAAGGCGGGCCCAAGCTGCGTGGGGCAGGGTGCATGCAGTCGCCGGCCTGACGGTCCCCTCGGGCTGTGGATGTCACTCTCTCTCTCTGCGCGGTCTCCAGGTGAGTGAGTTGTTTACCAGCCTGCAACCTAATTGCGATCTGTCGTGCCGTGTTCCACTTTGGAAAAAGAAGAAGCTCTAAATAAGGTTTTCGGAAATTGGGTTGGAATTCTTCCTGGTGGATTTTCCCTGCTTGGGACACCACCACCCCCTCCGGCACGCTCCAGGCCGGCTGGACCATCGCTCCACGTTGGAGCCTCCGTGGGCCAGGATGCCATGCCCTGGGGCCACAGAGACAAGGGGAGGTTCTGCAGCGGGGAGGAGGGACTGGAGGTGGGCAGAGTCGGGTGGGGGTGGTAGGGCTGCAGGTGGCATATGATGGACTGAGCCTGGACAGGCCCCTGACCCTCTGGAGCTAGTGGAGAACCTCTGTCCGGGCTTGTCCAGGCTGCTGGGCCCAGACCCCTGCCCTCGGGACGCTCAGTGCCCCATCCCCTCTCCAGGCACTGGGAGCAGACCCCCGAGGTGTCGCCTTCCTTCCTGTCTGAGTTCGGGGCCGAGCCAGGCCTGGGTGTGGACAGGAGAGCCCTGATCCCGAAATGCACTGGGCATGCAGAACTGACAAGGGGCCCCACACCCTGGGCCACCGCCGTGGACACCTCTCCCCCCACACACTCGCCGCGGCCCCACTGCAGGGCTCTCAGAGGGGCTCCGGGCCCACGTCAGGGGCAGGCACACCCCGCCTGACCACCTTGGGAGTTCTGCTCAGGTTTGGGAAGAACAAGGCGGTGCCCACCAGACTCGGTCTGGCTGCCGGGGTGCCGCTCATGACGCTCTGAGCCCCCTTCCCCACCCCTGCATCCCCGTCTATGAGGAGCCACCCCCAGCTCCTTCTAGTGCCCGCTTCTTTGTCCTCTTTGGTTATCAAGTAACCGTTCCTCCTGTTAACCCCTAGGATGCTCCCTCTCCTCCATGCTGCGTGGCTAGCAGAGACCGTCCACGCTGCACCGGGCAGGTAGCTCTGCCTCCACGGGATCATTTCCCTGGCTCCCTCCTCTGGTCTGCAGGCTCCTGGTCCCTTTCCTTGGACTCAGACAGCGGCCGCCGGTCCGCCCCGGGGGCCGTGAGCCCTGGACCAGGGGGCGCTGTCAGCCCAGGAGTGGCGTGCGTCCACTTTTGCTGGTATTGCTGATGAGCAAGTGAGTGTGTCACAGTGTGGTCAGGTGAGGTGATGCCCACAACGCTCACCACTTAAAAATGAGAAGGCTTCGAATCTCGCCAGACTCAGAGCCGGGCCTCTAAACCTGCCCTGGTTTTTCTCGTGGGTCGAACAAGATAGGATTTGAGAGTTTCCAATAATGCTTCCCTCTCCAGAAAGTGTTGCTTACATGTGGTCACTTGCGACTGGAATCACCGTACTGAGACAATTCGCCCTAAAAAATCAGCTCTCTCTGGGAACGGCATTACCGAGAACTGAGCAGCTCAAGTTCTGGAGCACGAGAGAACTTTCTGGTGGCCAAGACGGTGCATGCAGTGGCAGGAGCCCAGCATCCGGCGGGCCAGGCCCTTGGTGCGCATGCACCAGGGGGAACACGGCGGGATGCGTGAACTGGCCGCTCCCAGGCCGAGGGGCCGTGGCTCAGTTCTCACATCTGGATCCCCAGCGCCCCCTCACACAGCCCACGGGTCTCCCCGGGCTCAGCCAACCAGCCTGGGGTCCCACTCACGTGGCCCAACAACCTCTGCCCCCCACGGGCCTGCCACCCAGAGGGGGCACCTGGGGGCCCCAGAGTAGGCTGAGCCCCCACCCCCAGAACCTCAGACCGTGGCTACGTGCGGAGCTGTGTTGTTACGGATGCAGTTAGTCAGGACGGTGTCCCACGGGAGCAGGGCGCTCTGACGCAATCCCACGGGGCTCCCCCGAGAACACGGAGTCACCCGGACAGAACAGCATCTGAGCGGCGCTCCCACAGGCCAAGGGACTCCCAGGGTGGCCGGCCACACCAGAAGCCAGAGGTTCTCCTGGAGCAGACCCTCCCGCACAGCCTCAGAAGGAACCGGCCTCCCCCAGTGACCCAGGACTTCCGGCCTCGGGAAGCAAGCACATGGGGGTTGTCGCAAGCCTGCGTGGGGGCTGGTGCAGGGCCGGCCCCCTGCCTGAGTCTCCCAGCCGAGCTGCACGCGTCCCCTTTCACCTCCCGGTGACCAGGCTCCCCCGGGTCTCCTCGGGGTAACGGAGCCGTCAGCGTGGGGACATTGTTGGCTTTGCCAGAGGCCACCGAGGAATTCGGTTCAGACGGAAGACTCATTCTCTGCTTTCAGACTGGGGTCTCTCCTGGGCATCCAAGCGCTCCATTTCCCACCTCTCTCTTCAGCCCCATTTTTAAATAGAATCCGTAAGCAATCAGAGCGTGAGGCCATCAGCCCGAGTTGGAAGCAAACCGCTCACAGGGGCCTGGAGATGCGACAGGAGCCGCCTCCCACTGGAGAGCCGCTTCTGGCTGCTTCCCATCCAGCCCCTTCTTAACGGCCACTGGTGTCCCCAGAGCTGAGAAACTGGGACAAGGAGCTGCTGAGGAGCAGGAAGAGGGGCTGCCCAGGCTCGGAGGGGACAGAACCCACTTCCCGCTTCTGGGTCAGGCGCTCTGAGGGCCGGGGCCCACGGTGGTACGGAGTCTGAGCTGTGCGCACCTGTAGGCCTGGGGGAAGGGCCCCCAGCTGGCCACCCCCTGTGGAGAGCCAGGTCCCCCAGGGGCAGCAGAGGCCCAGGGCCGTGCTGGGGAGGGTGGGCATGCTGGGGAAGGAGCAGGGCTGCAGGCTGCGGCAGGCTCTCCGGGCTGGTAGGTGGGGGCTTGCACCTATTCCATCTCTTCTGTCGGTCCGAAGGAGCCGGACATCAGCATGGTTTTCTCCACAACTGCCTTTGTGGCCAAAGGATCCAAGCTTGGACCTGGCAGGTCTGCCTGCTCTTCGAGTGGCGGGGGGAGGGGGGCTTCACCTGGAGTCGTGGCAGCCCACGTGACATGCAGCTGCTTCCATGGCTGATGCTGTTCTGAGTGCCTCCCACCCGTGGTCCCTGAGATCTCCACAATGCCCCGTGAGGCAGGTGCTTGGTGGGAGACACTACGGCCTGCATCCAAGGCCCCTAAGCCCACAGGCCCCAACACCGAGCAGCCCTGCCCTCGGAACCTTGTCCCACGCCCAGACATCTCCCAAGTGAGCCAGCCCTGAGCTCCTCCTCCAACCTGGCCTGTGCTTGGCTGTAAATGTTGGGCTGTGCCGGCCACCCTCCCAGCCTGGGGGAGACTAAGCATTGTGGTGTCCCCAGGAGGAACTTTCCAGGGGCCCTGGTGTCACGGCCCTGGGTCCCCAGCTTTGTTCCAGAATCCTCAGCCCCCTTGTGCACCTGGAAGGCCACCCCCAGACCAGCCCTGGCTGCCCTGCAGGGTGTGGAGGGACAGATGGGATCAGAGCGATGAGCGTGGGTCTCCTCTGGTGCTTGGGCTGGGAAGGGGGCGTGCCTAGTCCATCAGCAAGCAGGGCCCTGCTGCTAAGCCCCACACTCTAGGTGTTCGTGAGGCTCTCAGACGTGTGAGCACAGGGCCGTGGGGACGAGCAGCAGGTGGGCTCCGCCCTCTCGCTCCGCAAACCTGCCCCATCCACCGGCAGGGCTGGCTTCGGAAGGGGGGGCCCGGGCAGCACAGGAGGGCCCAGGCTTGACGTAAAGCCCTGCTGTCATCCCGAGACTCCTAACAATCACACTGTTGACCCCGTGCTTTGTCCAGCGGGACCAGGGAGCCTGTGTGCGTGCGCCCCCACTGCCCCTTGATGCTCCGTTAGCAGAGACGCTTGTGATGCCCGCTGGGTGGGGGTTCCGGTGGGCCCACTGTGCGTGGGGACGCCGCAAGGAGGTTTAGGGCCACCGCTGAGCACTCGGGGGGTGCGGACAGACCCCAGAGCCATGCTTTCCGCTCAGACAGAGAAGGCGGTGTTCTGACAAACATAAGCGGCCCAACACCCTGTCGTATCCTCTTCACCATGAAGACTTTTCCTTCCTCGCTGTGTCAGAGGGGAGACGAGTGCGAGCTTCCCAGCAGCCAAGGAGGGAACATACCAACATCCCAGAGATCCTGTTCCTCCAGCCGTAGACGAGATAATGCGCAGGATTGAGGAGCATTATCGGGGGATGTCTCCAGCGGGCACTTTGGCGTAGAAAGCACCAACCCAAGGTGCCTACTGACAGTGCCTCCGAGGGAGCCCACCTTCCAAAGGCAGGAGTTGAAAGTCTCCGGCTGGGGCAGAAGAGCCCGTTTAGAGCCCATCCCTCGCGGTTTTGGCAGGAAACTTTGCGCATGCCCGTTTGTTAACGAGGGACCGCTCTCAAATCCTGAGAGGCTGTTTCCCTGAAGAGAAACTACATGTCTTGGCGAAATTAAGACGATTTTGATAAGGATGCACGGCAGATGCCAAAGGGGCTTTTAACCTTGTGTTACTTCAGGGAGAGCCCCTGGAGGGCCGTCCATCACTGGATTGTCATGACCTGCAGACATGGTGCCCAGCAGAGAAGGGCCACTGGTTAGTCGTTGGTGCGCAGCTCCCGGGGATGCCTGGAAATCAGGACGCACTCCCAGCCGAGGGCCCTGGACTCGTGTATGAGACGCCAGAACCCCGCTCAGGAGATGGCCAGCTTGGCGCACTGGGCGGCGGGCGGCGGGCCCTGGATGGCGGGCGGCGGGCCCTAGCCCTTGGGGAAGGCAATGTCCCAGCTGACCTCCACCTCTGCTGAGGCTGAAACACCACGCCGTGCACTTGCTTTCTCGGGGGGCGGGGTGTCCCCTTGGTCTTCGCGGTGGCCCCTCGAGTCTGGGCATGGTCCCTGCCTGTTGAGGGTTTGCGGGATGCAGGGGTGAGCGAGGGAGGGGTGGGATGAAGTCAGGTACTCAGCAACCTTCCAGGAGGACCCAGGCACCCGGTCACCAGGCTCCTCCCGTGGCCCCCGTGGCCTCCGGACTTCACTGCGTTCTGCCCTCTTGCACGAGCAGCTGAGGGGAGCACACACTCTCACGGTTGCCTTAATGTGAGCTTAGGTAGGGGTCGCTTTGCAGGACTTGGGGTGGGGATGTCGTGGGCCGGGGAGTGCTGAGGCACAGACCGAGGGCGGAGGGTGGAGAATGGTCTGCAGGGAGGTCTCAGCCCGGATCCCAGGCGCACCCTGGACTGCAGATCCCGGCTGAGGAGTGGGCCACGGCCGGCCGTCGCCCCTCTCCTGAGCCCCACCCCGTGAGGACCTGCAGGGAGGAGGGGGCGCGAGCCCGTCCCTTGCGTATGGGAAGCAGCGTCTGCCCGACTTGGCGCTGGGGCGGTCGTGGAGCGGTTTGTCCTCCGTAAAGCGAGGCTCTCTGGCATCTGTCACTGTGGCCGTCAGTCTGTGATCCGAATCTGGACGTTAAATCACAGCCAATTGTCAGAGCGCTCGCTGCCAAGGCATCCGGGCCACACTTACGGCATTATTTAGGGGACGGCTCATTGGGAAAATATTTTCTGCTCGGCTGCAAGTTTGCTGCAGGGAACACAGAACATGGATTGGAAATACAAGTTCAGGGTATTCGAGTGTGAAGTCTGACCTTTCCCTGGAACACGTCTTGCGGGAACATCCTGGGGCCTCTCTTCCCAGGCAGTTTCTGGAGCACGTTCTCCTGACGACACTGCAGGCCTGGACACACCGCTTCTCGCCAGCTACGCACTCCAGCGCCTGCCCCCTGGGTATTTGCCGGGAAATGGAGTGCCCACTGTAGTGGGTGCAACCGTGTCCCCCAAACACACGTCCACCTGGAACTCGTGAATGATCCAGTTCGGAAACAGGGTCCTTGCAGGTGTGATTAGCTAAGGATCAAGAAGGGTCATCTTGGGTGGGGCAGGTGGGCCCTAGTCCAGCGACAAGCATCCTGATAAGAGACAGAAGACAGACAAGGACACAGCGCGCAGAGGCCACGTCCCCACAGAGGCAAAGATGGAGGCCGTGTGGCCTGGAGCCCCCGGAGCTGGGAGAGAGGAGGCGGCATCCGCACCCACAGACCAGAGCAGCTCTAGCTGGCTGATGCCAAACGGTGAGAGTGCCGATTTGTCCTACGTCACCGTCGGGGGCTTTGGGCGCTGCTAGAGGGGGACGGAGACCAGGAGCTGTCCAGAGGTAACCGGAGGGCTGCACTGGGGGCAGGCTCTACGTGTGTGGCCCGGCCACGGTCTTCCCTGAGCCGCCTGGTCCCTTCGCTCCCCCTCCCCTTGTCTGCAATCACGGGGGGTGAGAATTTGAGGAGGACTGCGTGCACCTGCATGATGGACTAGAGAGGCTGTGTAGGCGGGCCTGGCGGCGGGTGGGAAGCTCACAAGGCTGGACGTTGCTGCTGTGGTCCACAGCCTGGCCACTTGGGAGCCTCGGGCGTGGAGCCTCCCTGCTCAGGGTGGGCAGGGGCCCGTCCTGCGTGGCGGGGCACTCAGCAGCCTGGCCCGCAGAGGGTGCGCGTTGGGTTTTTGTCTCCCCGCTAAGAATGGGACAAGGGCCTGGTGAGTACGGATGGCGTCTGCGCCAAGGACTCTGAGCTCTGCAGCCACCCCAAGCGGCCCGGGCTGTGGCGCCGACATCAGACGCTTACTTGCGGAGCTCTGGGGGCTGCAGGTGTGGGATCGTGGCCCTCGTGGCTGGTTGTGAGGCCCCTGCTCCTGGTTGCAGCCGGCTGGCTTCTCTGTCTCCATGTGGAGAAACAATGAGCTCTGCAGGGTCTCCACTCCACATCATCCCCCTGTCGTTACTGCCCAAAGACCCCACCTCCTTACACCCTCACGGCTGGGGCGCGACATGGATTCGGGGGAGGCGGATGGTCCGTCCATGACACTGTGCTTGGTCAAACGGTGAAACCCTTTGGAACTCGGCTTGCGGGCAAACCACTGCCCGTGTTCCTCCAGTTCCCCTTTCTCAGCCGGGCCTGTGGCACGGAGGAGAACTTCCGCCCGCGGTGACCCCGCAGGTCGCAGGTGAGAGCCCTGGAGGGAGTGCGTGCAGATCCCGGCACACAGACGGACGGGGGGTAAGCAGCCCCTGGGCCCGCGGGAGCTGAGCAGACTGGACAGGTGAGCGGGGGTGGCGGGGTGAGGGGCTGAACGTCTGATCCCCCGTTCTCCCTGATATCCTCTCATTTCCTGTAAAATCTCACCGTGTTCGACGGATCCCTAGCCAGTGCGAGCCCCCGGACTGCATCAGCTGGGCAGGTGCCCCTGGAAGGAGACATGTTGCCGCTGGACCTGAAACTCCTCAGACAGAAGCTGCCCCCCGAGGTTGGAAGGGGGGCATGCCAGGAGCATGATTACAGCACCTCGGTGGAAATTTCCGGGCCGAGCGCTCGGTCACCAGCCCAGGGGCTCCTGGATGGGGGCGCAGGGTTGTCCTGACAACCTGGGCCGTGGCATCACCTTCTGGTGAGAGGTGTGGGCTCGGCAGCCGCAGGCACAGACAGGGAGGCTGGTGGGTCCATGAGCTGAGCCGGGTGGCTCCTCGAGGCTTCTCAGGCCAGTGGTGGTGCAGAGAGCCAAACCTCTGTGCGATCCGCGGAGAAAACCCACAGCAGGGGCTTCCGGTCTCCCTGCAGACGTCTGTGGGGAGATCTGTGTGGCCGCCTCATCCTGCTCTCCCCTGCCCACAAGGCCCAGCCCAGGTTGCAGGTTAGTGACGGCCCCTCATCCCTGACTTCCCGCGTGCCTTCTTGACTCTGAGTGTGCCACCTGCATGTACCCCGGGCCCCCACATGAGGGATAGACACACCTCCCTGTGCACCCCGTTGGGGGGATGGACGTGAGGGGTCCGACCGTTAAGATGCTCTTCGGATGGGAGGGGTTGATGATGTCCTGTATCAGTGCCATGAGTCCTGACATTCAAAGGACCCCTCCCTGCCACATGCACACACACGCACATGCACACGCACACACTCATGCACATACACATGCACACACTCCCCCGGGTACCTCTCTGTACGTCTCCAAACATGCCTGTGCCCACAGATTCAGATTTCTGTGAGATTCAGGTCCCCATGAGGGCTGAGCAGGCAGAGGCCATGACCTCTCACCTGGCCAGCACAGATCCTATCCAAGGGGGCCCTTGGGATGAAAGCCCTCTTGCTGGGGACCAGGTGGCCTTTTGATTTTGTTGTTCTGACTCTACCGTGAAGGTCTGAAGGTGTAGCGTGTGAGATGGGGACCCACGTCCACTGTTGGGTCTCCGTCCAAGGGAGTTCATCCCCCAAACTCCAGCAAGAAGAATTCCCACCCCCAGAGCCCAGAGGCAGGTGCCCAGCAGATGGGAGCCAGGCCTCCGCAGGTGCGGCGGCTCGCTGAGGCTTTCCTCCCAGGGCACCTGTGCACGGCTGCCCAGCCATCAGGGGCCCAGACTTCCTTCAGGCCCTGGCTCCGCTCTCACGCCGTCTACAATGGCGGCAGCTCTCACCACGGCGAATGTGCCCGCAGCCTTCTCAGATCACAGACGTGCAGCTCCGTCCTTGCGCTCACCACGTTTGGGTGCGCACTTCTCTGTCCTTTACAGCAGGGCCCTGACGGAAGGTGACCCCCGCGGGGCCGCTGAGGACCTCCAGCCCCGACACAGCCTGGGAGGTCAGGTGTTTGATGAGCATCCTACTGCGTTTGGTTCTGCATTGTGCACGTTCCATCTCATAAGATAATATCTGAGTCCACGCTTCATACCCTCCGCCAGAAGGAAAACATTAAGGGCAAAAAGACTTGCACCTCCCCCCAGGCCAGTGGTTGGCCTGAGTACACAGCGGGAGGAGGGCCAGGCCTGGAGCCTCTCTGTTCCTGTTCCGTGGAAACCACAGCCCGGCCCGGCCTGACACTCCGGCTACTTCCCACTGTCGCTTCCATGTCAGATCTCATGGTCCTGTTGTTATGTTATGACACCTGCTGAAAGGTGAGAGATTGATTCTGATCATCACGTGCCTTTCCGTAGCCTTGTCATTGCAGAGGAACGCGACCCAAGGATCAGGGTGGAGAGCACGCTCGGGTGTGCCTGCATGCACGTCGGAGTCTGTCTCAGGTGATACGGGGCTGCACGTGGGAGGCAGGGGTTGGCACCATTCAGCCTTAAAAGCGTCAACGATCCATAGTTGATTTATGTGACCAGTCACTCAGATTGGCTGCACGGGACCATTGTTACCCTAGGAAGGTATTTGCAACACGAGAAAGTGGCTCCTCCCGTGGACGTGGACAGGCGATCTGAGTTTGGACGCTCACCTCAGGAGAAGAGCCCGAGAGCCCAGCGGCGTCCCCCTGATGCCACCGCGGGGCAGGCCGACTGACCCAGGCCGATCCACCCCAGGTTTGGGAAAGATTAGGGTTCTCAGTTGCCGTCTGATCTTTGCAGTAGAACCCACCACACAAGGATTTTCCACAAGGAAGGCTTCTGGAGACAGACCCAGACTCTCCCAGGGGAGAAGAGAGCTGAGGGCGTGGGGTGGGGGGGTGCCGTGCTCAGTGAATGTAGCTTCTAAGAAGTCTGAAGCCCAGGCTTTCATTCCCTGGCGAAGGCAGAGGCTCTTTGAAAGGAGCACGTGCTTTCTTGGGAATTCTAAGAAAGCAAATCAGAGATGTGAGTAGATTAATTTAACATATGGAAGCACAGAGCAGACACTGAAATCCGTAGACACAGATACAGGGAAACACAGGATGACAGAGTCAAGTGGGCTGACGTGGTACGAAAACCCCGTGAGGGAGAAATCACAGCCCGCCACCGGCACGGCTGTCCCCATTCCTGACAAGAGAAATAGGCCTTCTTCATGGGATATTGTGTTTTCAGTGAGTCTCGTAATGAAATTTTGAAAAACCCAGTGATGTTGATCCAAATTTTAGCTAGGAAGCCTATTATTAAAATTGATAACACCAGCTTAATGCATTCTAAGTTGTGGGTACAGGAGATGATAAATCTTGAAAATTTGCATTGTATAAAAACGTTTTAGTAGATGGTTTTGTAGTCAGGAAGATTAGCTGACTTTTTGATTGGCTGCTACAGTGCCGAAGAATAAAGATAAATGTTGTATAATGCCTATGTACCTCAAGGGAAGTGTTTGAAATGATAAATGGCTTTTTTGTCCCGTTCACAAGCATTTACTTCTAATCATTTAGTACCATTTACCATTTGGAATCTGAAGCACCTGTAGGAGTGCGGGAGGAATGGGGGTTCGGAGACGTGGACGCCGGCGTCCTTGACCTTCGCGGGCACAGGGGACAGACGGGGTGCAGAGGCTGAGGGCCAGAGAGGTTTCCATCGGGGTGGTTTCTCTCCATCCACGCTTCGGAGGCTGCATGCCCCAGTCCACTTGCCTGCCCCTTGGTGAGCTCCCGGTGGAGCCCGATGCCTGCGCCCCTTCACCAGGCCTGTGTGGTGTGCCTTACGTTCTCCTGACTCCTAATACCATGGGTCCCTTTCCCTGGAAGGAAAACTCTGGAGTCCCGACTTCTCGAACTCCTAAGGTGATTCTACTCCTCCCCTTGGATAGACATGGTCTTTTTCCCAATCACTGACATCAGGCCAGAGATGCAAAAAACACTGCAAGTTATGGGGCCTGTGGAAATCAAAGGTGAAGTACGGGATGAGGCGAGTCTCACTTCCTCCGGATCCCGATGGGCTGGGATGAGGGGATGGCAGGGGTCCAGGTGCCTACTCAGCACAGGCCGCGGCCCTCCCGCACCACCCAGGACTGACACTGCAGGACTGCGGTGTCTGCCTTGCGAGATGCACCCCGCTGCTCACACACCCCGGGACTGCTGGTCACCCTTCCAGTGGCCACGCCCATGTGATGCCGCCCACTGTCACCCGACTACCCCAAGAAGTAGGGATATCCCGGCAGGATACAGAAATCTTTCCTCCAACCCTGTGCACCAAAGGGTGTGTGTGCACGCATACATTCTACGTGCTCATCAGAACCCAAACGAAACCAGTGAAAACAAACAACATGTCTCACAGCTGCTACTCGGGCCCGTTTACTGGAGTCGGTGAAACCCACAGGCAATGGCTCCACAGCAGACGCAGACCACACCCTCCACCCCCCAGGACCACTTTGCCTGCCCCGGCCTGTCGTCCACGTTCTCTCTCCCATCCTGGTGCCTTTCTGATTCTCTTCCCTCACGTACGACAAGGTACAATGAACAGAACCAATCTCTCACCTTACAGCATGTACCATAAAATAACAACAAGACCGTGACTCATCTGGAGTTGTAACCCTGCCCCCAGCTCGGCAGACTGAGAGGTTGGGTACGACGGCAAATAAGTATGGGGCTTTTTTTCTCTAGATAAAAATGTTCTGGAGTTACAAGGAGGTAAAGATGGCACAACTTTGTGAATGTACTAAAAACCACTGAATTGCGTAATTTAAGTGAACCTTAGGGTATATAATAAAATATATAATACCTCAATTTTAAAAATGTGTGGACTTCTGGACCAGACAAGACAGTGAAGCCCCATTTCTCCCAGCTCTTTTCTGTGGAGCGTGGCTATGAACTCAGGAACTCGGAGATATGGCAAGAGGAAGGTGAGCTGGTGTGGGGCCCCAGGGATGGAAGAAGAGCACAGCATTGGGGTGTCCCATGCCCTCATCCAAGGGAACAAGGAAGCAAGACCGAGAGACTGCTGACCCCTCATGCAGCAACAGAAGACATCCCAGATAGGCTCGCTCCCCCAGATCCCATGGAGATTCCCGTGACAGCATCAGCAGCCTGCCAGCACCCGTGAGGGGATCCACTGTGGTCCCTGCCAGCACTGTGGCCGGGCCCTCTCTTTCTTTGCCAGGTCTGACTCCCTCTCCTGCTAAAATATGCAGACACAAGTCGGCAAAGCTGGTAGGAGACTCAGCTACAGCAAAATGCCCAGCTGGTCTGGGAAGACTCTGAGCTACACCCTCCCAAGAGCTCCCTGCTCTGCCTGAGACTGGGCATTAGGGGTCCTGGTGGGTGTCACACCACACCTGTCCCCGCTGAGACACTGGGCCTGGCCTGGGGAAACTACTTCCTCCCTCTTGGACAGCACCAGCATGAACCAGCATAAGTCCCACTGGCACCAGATAAACCAAGAAAACTGAAATAGCACAGAAAAACTGAAAATCAAACTGCCATTGGAACTGCAGCACACAAAAGTTGGCCAGGACCCACATGCTAAATATAAACAGGGTGATTTCCTCTAGAACAAACATTTTAAAGGGAACCCAGAGTCTCCTGGCATCATAGACAAAATGTCCTGTCACACCAAGAACCAGAAATCACAGCTTAAAGGACAAAAAACAATAAATTGTCACAGACACCAAGATGAATCGGAAGTTGGGATTTTCTGACGAGAATTTTAAAGCAGCTGTTATAAAAAAAAAATGCTTCAGCAATCAATTAAAAATACTATTCAAATAAACAAAAGAATGGGAAATCTTAGCAAAAAAAAGAGAAGTTAAAAAAAGAGAATAAAAAGGCAAAACTGAATACAAACACTTGCTGGGTGGGCTCAGCAGTAGAGCAGAGATAACAGAGAACAGAATCAGTGAGCTTGAGGACAGAACAGCAGAATTTGCTCAATCTGGGCAAGAGAGGGAAATCAACAGAAAACAGAAATGAATGGTGTCTCTGGGACCTGTGGGAAAATAACAAAAGGTCCAACATCTGTGTCGTCGTAATCCCAGAGTTAAAGAAGGATGGAACAGAGGGGGCTGGAAGAGTGTTTGAAGAAATAATGATTGAAAGCTTTCCAAATTTGGCAAAAGCTGCAAACATACAAATCCAAGAGAGCCATGCAAAGCATACAGATTAAGCCAAAAGACGTACAAAGGCACCACAGTTAAAATTCTGTAAACTAAAGGAAAATAAAAATAAACAAAATCTTGAAATCAGCCAGAGAGCGCAATATGATCACCAACAGGAGAACCAGCTTGAGTGACAGAGAATTTCTCATCTGAAACCAGACGTAAGTGCCACATTATTTTTCAATTGCCTAAAGAACTGTTTACTGTGAATTCTGTATCTGGCAAAACTTACCTTCAGGAACGAAAGAGAAATGAAAACATTCTCTGAGGAGGAAACACTAAAAGAGTTTGTGGCTACTAGATCTACCTGTGGAGACTGGTCAAGCAAGTTCTTCAAACAGGAAGGAAATAACAAATGAAGAAATCTTGGAACATCGGAAAGAAATAGAGGAAAGGAAAGAACAGAAATGTGGGCACACACAGTAGAGTTTTATAAACCATAGTTGATGGTTAAAACAAAAATGACAACACCACCTAATGGCCAAGACAATATTTAAAAGCGACTAAGATAAAAGAACCTCAGTAGGGGTGAGGATTCCCTGCTTCACTCCAAGTGGTGACATGCTAGCACCTGTAGACTGCTATAAGTTCGTATAAACGTCCAGAGAAACTACTACAGGACTCTATAGGAAGATACACTAAAACCACTATTAATAAACTAAGACGACATCCTAAAATAAGTTCAGATAACTCAGAGGAAAGCAAAAAAAGAGAAGTAGAGGCATGAGATGAAGAGAAACAAATTGAAAAGAAAAAATGGCAGACATCAGTGCCAACCAATCAGTAATTACCACAAATGTAAATGGTTCAAATACAGATATTTAAAAAATGGAGATTTTCAGAGTGAAAAAAAAAACCAAACAAAGCAAAACACACAATCCAACTATAAATTGCTTCTAAGACCACTTATTCCATGTCTGACGGCATACGTAAACTGGAAGTAAAACATGAAAACATATACATTGTACCCCATGCAGACATCAGTTTTAAAAAAAAAAAAGAGGGGCTCCTGGGTGGCTCAGTTGGTTAAGCGACTGCCTTCAGCTCAGGTCATGATCCTGGAGTCCTAGGATCGAGTCCTGCATTGGGCTCCCCGCTCAGCAGGGAGTCTGCTTCTCCCTCTGACCCTCCTCCCTCTCATGCTCTCTATCATTCTCTCTCTCTCTTAAAAAAAGGAAAGAAAGAAATGGCTCTGTTAATACCTAATAAAATGATTTCAAAACCAAGAAAATCATTTGGGACATTATGTAACAATATAAGGCTCAGTCTACTGGGAAGACATGACGATCCAAAATGTGAGCTCACCAAACAATAAGCTTCAAAATACATGAGACAAAACCAATGGAGGTGTGGGTGCCACGGACTGGGGGGAGGCTGTTTGGTGCGGGCAGGTTGTTGTTAAACGGGGACAGACGGCAGTAGACGCTCAGAACACTGTGAACATATCAAATGCCATGGAGCTCTGCTCTTACAAATGACTAAGATGGTAAAGAATTTGTGTATATTACCACAATAAAAATGTGGGAGAGAAAGAGAACTCACAGAGTTGAAAGGAGAAAAGATGAGTCCATAAGTGTGGTTGGGAACTTTGCCACTGGTCTCTTGGCTACTGGTAGGACTCTCAGACAGAAAGTCAACAGGGCAAGGAAGGTCTGAAATACCCACTCAACACACAGGATCTAACTGACATGTATAGAACACTGCAGAGCTGCACAATACACCTCATTTTTCAAGTGCTCAGGGATCATCTCCTGGGCCATAAAATAAACCTTAACAAATTTAAAAGTATTAAGAAGAAGATAGCAGGAGGGGAAGAATGAAGGGGAGTAAATCGGAGGGGGAGACGAACCGTGAGAGACGATGGACTCTGAGTAACAAACTGAGGGTTCTAGAGGGGAAGGGGGTGGGGGGATGGGTTAGCCTGGTGATGGGTATTAAACAGGGCACGTTCTGTGTGGAGCACTGGGTGTTATGCACAAACAATGAATCATGGAACACTACATCAAAAACTAATCATATAATGTATGGTGATTAACATAACAATAAAAAATTTAAAAGTATTGACATCATATGGAGTGTGCCCTCTGACAGTAAGGGAACCAAACTAGAAATCCATTAAAAAAAATCTTTAAATACATGGAAATTCAACACCACACTTCTACATAATCTGTAGGTTAAAGAAGAAGCCTCTAAGAAACTTTAAGAATACATGGATTTGAATTAAAAAATGCACAACATATGAAAATTTGTGGGCTAGAGTTAAATCAGTGCAGAGAATGAAATTTATAATACTAAATGCTTCCATAAGAAATGACAAATGGTCTCAAATCTAAGTTACTGCAAGGATCCAGAAAAAGAAAGGCAAAATTAACCCAAAACAAGTAGAAGGAAGGAAATAATAAAGATAAAAGTAGAAATAAATGGAACTGAAAATAGGTAAACAATAGAGAAAATCAATTAAACAAAAATCTGGTTCTTAAAAAATGAATGAAATTGACAAACCTTTATGAGGATGGAAAAACTAAGAAGAGTAAAGAACAAATCAATATTATGAGCACACTAGAGGGCATCACTAACGACCCCATGGCCTTTAAAGATACAATACAGAAGTATTGCAAGCAACTTAACTCTCACATATTCTGCAGTTTCAAAGATCAATTTCCTGCCACCTCAAACTATCAAAACTCAACTAAGAGGACATAGATGATCTAAATAGTCCTATAACCATTTTAAAAATTTAACCTGTAATTGAAAAGCTCCTGAAAAAAAATCTCCAGTCTGAGAGAGTGCCATTGGAGAATTCCACCAAATACTTAAAGAGGAGTCAATACCAAATTTACATAATATCTTCCAGGGGATAGAGAAGGGAATAAGTCCCAACACATCTTATGAGGCCAGGATTCCCTTAGTACCAAAACCAGACAAGGGCAGTATAGCAAAAGAGGAAACTACAGACCAATATTTCTTATGAACTTAAATGCAAAAATACTCAAAAAATATTAGCAAAACGAATCTCATAATGTTTAAAAATATTTATAATCATAACCAAGTGAGATTTATTCCAGGCATGCAACATCTGAAAATCAATCAAAGTAATCCAGCATATGAATAACCTGAAGAAGAAAAATCATATAATTACATCAAATAAGGCATAGGAAGCATTTGACGAAACGCAACACCTGTTTATGAGCAAACTCTCAACCAGTTAAGAAGAAAGAAGGATTGACTACCCTTGATCAGAGCACCCACTAAAAGTTTACAGCTGCTCTCACATTTAAGGATCAATTACTGAATATGTTCCACTTGAAACTGAGAACTAGGCAAAAATGTCCAATCTTACTACTTTATTTAGTATAAACACAGTTCTGGAAGTTCTAGCCACTAACAGGAGGCAAGGGAGAAAATACCTACAGGTTGAAAAGGAAGAAATAAAGGCATCTCTATTTGCAGATGACACAATTATCTTTGAATAGAAAAATCCCAAGAAATCTACAGATAAATCCCTAGAACTGATGAATTCAGCAAGATTACAGAACACAACGTCAAGACACAAAAATTATTTGCAAATCTATGGTTTACAGGTGATAAAACAGAGCCTAAGGAAAGCACCATACTGTTTAGGATCACTTCAAAGAAAATTAACTACTTGACGTTAGTAGACACTGAGAGTTTAAAAACTGCAGATGAAAGTATTCCGAGAAGACCTAAACAAATGGAGAGAAACACCGTGTTCAAGGACTGGAAAACTTCACTTGTGGAAGGTGCCAACCCCTCTCTCTCCCACTGATCTTTGTGTTCGATGCAATTCCTATCAAAATCCCCATAAGGTGTCTTGTAAACATAGACATAATGATTCTTAAATTTCTATGGAAAGGCGCAGGTCTTAAAACAGCTAAAATACTCCTGACAAAGAACAAGAAAGTGGCAGGAGCTGCTCCATCGATGGCTTGTGGCGCGGCTGCAGTAAACAGCATGAGGCGGTGCTAGCGCCGGGGGTGGACGCACGGATCAGCACAGCAGAATGGAGAGCGCAGAGACAGACCTACACAAGTATGTCCAGCTGGATTTTAATCAAATACAAAATTAATCCAGTAGGGGAAGGGATAAGCTTCTCAACAAACAGTCCTGGGGCAAGTGGACATCCCGTAGGCAACAGTGATGAACCTCCACCTAGTCTTCAGACCTGCAAAAAATTAACTCAAAATAGGTCATACAATTAAACATGAAGTACGTTTTTTTAGAAGAAACAACCACACAGAAACTCTCTATGATTAAGTGAACAGTTCTTAGACCTGACACCCAAAACACTAACCAGAAAGAAAAAATCAACAAATTGAATCTCACCAAAATTAAATGTTTTCCTCTATAGAAGTCCACGTGAAGGGGTAAGGCGATGGGCTATCAGCTGTTTAGGGAAAATACCTACAAAGCACACATCTCACAAAAGGCTAGCATCTAGAATATATAAGAAAAACTCTAAAAATTTAGCATAAGAAACAAGCAACCCACTTAGAAAATTGGAACAGGGTATGGACACAGATCCCACTAAAGAGCTCACACAGATGGCTAACGGCCACGTGAAACAATGTCCAATGTCATTAGCCAACGCAGAAATGCCAACAGAAACCACAGTGAGAATGCACCACAGTGAGTTTGCAGTGAGAAGTGCGAACAAAAACCCAACTGCGTACCTGTTGGAACGTGCTGAGAGCCGGCGCCAATGTGGATGCACAAGATGACACACACACTCGTGGTTCGGCGGTTTCTTCTAAAACTAAGTACCCTCGAGTCTTTATCCCAGAGCAGTGAGAACTCACAGTCACACAAGGTGTAGAGCAGCTTTCTTTGTAATAGACAAAAGTGAAAACAACTCGGATAGGGGCGCCTGGGTGGCTCAGTCGTTAAGCCTCTGCCTTCGACTCAGGTCAGGATCCCAGGGTCCTGGGATCGAGCCCCGCATCGGGCTCCTGGCTCAGCAGGAAGCCTGCCTCCCCCTCTCCCTCTACCTCTCCCCCTGTTCATGGTCTCTCTCTCTCTGTATCTCTGTGTCTCAAATGAATAAATAAAATCTTAAAAAAAAAACAAACTCAGATGTCTGGCCTTCAGTGGGTTAATATCTAGACCAGCTGCATCCCGTCCACGCCAACAAGGGAGTGAACTGCTGATCCACACAACGTGGGTGATCTCCAGGGAATTATGCTGAGCCGAGAAATCCAGTCCTGAAAGATCATTACATCCTGCATGATTCCATTTATTTAACATTTGTAAACGGAAAAATCTTGGAAACGAAGGAGAGATTGGTGGCTGCCAGGGGTTGGGCGTGGGGAGGTGGGAGCGGTTGTAAAGGGATCCTTGGGATGGAGCTGTTCACTGTCTTGCCTGTAGTTTTGCGGATGCACGGACCTCTCCAGGTGATATGCACCTGTATGAACACACACACACCACAAATACACAAAACAGCTGGGGAAATCTGAGTAAGATTGGCGGATTATACTGATATCAACACCTTTTACCATGAGTTTGTGAAGTGTTACCATTGGGAGAGATGGGCAAGGTATGCAAGAGATGTCTCCACTGTTTCTTGCAACTGCATATGCAAATCTGAATAAAATTTAATGTGGACACGTTTATAATTAACTCCAGAGCCAGATCCCACGTGAAGAAGACTCAAGATTCAGCAAATCGCATCAGACCACCTTGACGATGCTAGTGGGGAGTTTTGCTGGACCACAGCCGCCTGTCTCTGGGGAGGGATGGGGTGCAGAGGAATGCTCTGTGGAGAGCCCCGGCGGTGAGGCGTACCCTCTGTCCTCTGTGGACGGGCCGGGCCGGTGGGCGCCCGGGAGAGGTGGGGTCGGCTCAGGGACATGGTGAGGCTTGGATCCTTTGAGACGCACCCCTCCCCCATGGTTAGAGTGCACGTGCAGGACCCATCTGGGGGAATTGTTTGTATTTTCACATTGTTTCCGACAGTTATAGGAAAGGCACTTGCCCTCCTCCGCACTGGTGTCCGTCTCACGATCAGGCTCCAGATGTGCGTGCAGAAGTGCTCCTGAGTCATTTTCTCCACAAAGCCAGACTCTGGTTTTGGAATGTTCCGTGGACCTAGCTGCACTGGTTTGCATTTGAAGCATTTGAGGCAAGACAGGAACTCAGCACTGAAATGAGGGTAATTGGTGACCATGAAAAGGAAATTAAAAAAAAAAATTGCTGCTTTCAAAAAGAGCTTCGTGTCTCAGTGCTGAATGTGGCCTCCACTGCAGGACTGTGGGCGCCGTCAGTGGGCCTCAAGCAGGCAGTAGCCTTCTCCCCACACCTGCCTTTGTGGGAAACCCCAGGACCGAGCCCACCATCTGCAGAAGGCTTCCTGGGCCAGTGGGCAGGCAGGCCTGGGGTTACCAGGCACTGGGGGCTGAGGCTGTATACAGGCCTGGAGACGAGGACACATCACCCAGGCCACAGCCCAGGGGTTCACTATCTCAGGTTCCTGTGTTTGGGGTTCTGAAGGGCAAGGGCAGGGAAGAGAAAGTCTCCCAGTTCAGAGTCGGAGCTGTTTGCGAGCCCCTGGGCCTGGAGAGGAACTTGGGGATGGCCCTTCATACCTTAGCAGTGCTCCATCCCTTCCCCAGCCAGTTCCTGGTCCGGGCTTGCAGTTCGCTGAGAGAGGTCTACGCAGGAATGGAGGGCAGAGGAGCCGGTCAGATGGGAGGGCCAGCGGTTTCCCGGGCAAGCTCAGGACGGCCTCCTGCTTCCACGCTGGACCCTCTAGGCTGAAACCATCAGCGCAGCTCCCTGGACATTTTCCCTGCAGAATCTCCCAGCAGCAGGGAAACCACCAGCTCCCCCTCTCGTCCCCCCAGCCCTGCAGGGAGGGAAGGGAGGGCTGCTGAGGGACAAGCCGGCACAGTCGAGCTCGGGATACCCCGTCCAGCGGGAGAGCAAGGCCCACGGAACCAAGTGTGCAGGGTTGTCGTCGTGAAGGCAGAATGAATCAACGGTGGAGTTGTCCAGCAGTTACCCTGTGCCCTGTGCTGTGTCTAGAGCTCCAGGACAAGCGAAGGTGACCCCTCTTCTCTCAAATGGGGACACATGGTGTCTGCGTGTGGGAGAAGTTCTGAGTTCCACAAAACAACCACATACGTCAGGGCTTGGGATCTGCCCATCCATCGGGAGGGCTTTGGGGCAACTTACGGGGCAAATAAATAATCCCCTTTCCTGTCCCCGAGTCTGGAGCCCGTTCGGAAGTGGGATGTGAGGGAGCAGCGGACAGAAATCATCCCATTGGCTTTATGGCTGAGGATCCTGGATGGGGAATCGGGTCTGGACCCCCGCCTCCCTCCAGCCGTCCAGGGTCAGTGGGGTCAGCCGTCCAGGGGCAGCAGGACATCTGTCCAGGGGCAGCAGGGACTGCTCTGTGAACAGCATTCCATGACCAGCCTTCCCACCCGGGATGCTCGGAGCCCCAGCGGTCCGGTCTCCAGCACTGCGGAATCTGGAGAACCCTGCTGTCCCCCTGCTCTCCCGCCCTCCACCCCACCCCCCGATCCCGGACGGGAATGCTCTGTTTCTGGCCCGGAACCTTTAAAAGATTTTTGCAGATACAAATGTGAGGCAGAGAAGAACTTATCTCATTACAGACTAGCTGAACAACTGGGCTCTCCCCCACAAATATGTAAATTAAAACCTGACAGCCAAATATTTCTTATCGGAGGAAAAAGAGCCATCACCACAGGAGCATGTCTGCGAGCCACATAAGGAGACACGACTGTTTGGGGGCGTCTGGCATCGGCCGAGACCCTGGAGGACTTTGCTGTCTCTGCAAGAGGACTTGTGCTGTCTCTGCAGGAGGACTTGTGCTGTCTCTGCTGGAGGACTTTGCTGTCTCTGCAAGAGGACTTGTGCTGTCTCTGCAGGAGGACTTGTGCTGTCTCTGCAGGAGGACTTTGCTGTCTCTGCAGGAGGACTTGTGCTGTCTCTGCAGGAGGACTTTGCTGTCTCTGCAGGAGGACTTGTGCTGTCTCTGCTGGAGGACTTGTGCTGTCTCTGCAGGAGGACTTTGCTGTCTCTGCAGGAGGACTTGTGCTGTCTCTGCTGGAGGACTTTGCTGTCTCTGCAGGAGGACTTTGCTGTCTCTGCAGGAGGACTTGTGCTGTCTCTGCTGGAGGACTTTGCTGTCTCTGCAGGAGGACTTGTGCTGTCTCTGCTGGAGGACTTTGCTGTCTCTGCAGGAGGACTTGTGCTGTCTCTGCAGGAGGACTTGTGCTGTCTCTGCTGGAGGACTTTGCTGTCTCTGCAGGAGGACTTAGCGGCTCCGGGTTCGAGGGCCCGATCTGAGTGCTCCTGGCAAACCCAGGAAGACAGCCCGATTCCCCAGGGCTCCCAGCTCCCACTGAGGACCCAGATGCCCCATTCCCTAAGCCAACAGAACCTTCTCCGAGGTGGGGCTGGGCTGGGGCGGGGTGGAGGGGCAGAGATCAGAGGGGACGCCCATGAGCCCACATGTGGGCACAGCCACGGGGTTAGTGACGGAGACGCCCCACCGTGGGGTGAGGTGCACCGCGCAGGCTCTGGGGCCGGGCCGGTGGAGGTGCCGGGGGCACGCTGCCTCTCAGCCCCCCACCCGCGTGTGCAGTCCCCGGATGCCTCCCTGCACCAGGCGAGGCCAGGCGTGAGCAGCTTCGTCCACACAAGGCACCAGGACAGCGCCGGCTGCACTTTGCCATCACTGGCGTTTCCACCGTCTGCCGCCATCCTTGTCATGGCACCAGACCGCCATCGGACCCCACGCGGCCTCGGGGGAGGGGCAGCGTGCTCGGGGCGCGGAGGACACGGAGAGCTCGGGCCCTGAGGACTTGGCAGGTCACAGCCAGACTGGACTGGACCCCACGTGTGAAGGAGCATCGTGGGGCCAGAGCGGGGCCTGCCGTGACCCAAAGCCCGTCCTGGGGCCCTGGGCAGCCGCGAGGAGGATGGACAGGCTGCCGTGGCGCCTGAAGGGGGACAGCATCGTGGGGCTGGACTTCATTGTCCGTGGGCCCTCTGCATGCAGCCTTGCGCTTCTGCCCACAACGTGCTCCCCAGCTGCCCGGGCCTATGACCGGTTTCCCGTCCCGCCGCTCAGTCCCCGCGATCTGTCCGTGGTAGTCCACACGCCGGCCCTCACGGTCATCTTTCCGAGGACCGGTGCCCACACACAGCTAGCCACGCCGACCCCTCCGCATTCAGACACAGTGTCTGAAACAGTTTTGGGGAGAAAGCATGGAATTGCTCATTCTATTGAGCTGCCTAATTAGAACAAGCCGGACCCTTTGGTGGAGACCAGCTCCCTCCTCCAGACTTCCTGTGTCCTCAGAGGGCCGCGTTCACAGAACTGGCAGGCTGTCAACGGACGCCACCCTTCTTCAGGAAATTTAAATTTCATTTTCCTCTCTAGGTCAATTTTCCTTGATTAGAAAAGAGGGAGGCCAATCATCGTACGGACTTTTCCCTGTCTTTCCACCGGAATAGTAGAAAGAACATTTGCTCAAAGCACATGGGCATTTTTCCCCTTCAGGCACTTGAGAGAGAGAGAGGAAAATATGAAAAGACCACGTTTGCTGCCATTTTGGCAAGAGCTGCAGTTGATCCCTAATCTCGTCAAGAACTGGCATGCGGAGCGGCGGGGACGGCCGGGGACCCGCACAGCCCACCCAGGAAGACCCCGCACACTTGCACGGTCTGTGGGAGTTTCCCAAGTGCTGATCCAACAAGGAAGATTTTCCTAATTAGCGAAGTCATTAAGACAGTTGTGGGGAAAGGTGCAGGACACCGGGAGCAGGAGCGACCTCGAGTGAGGCTGGGGGACGGTGCATCGGGGACACGGCGCGGTGTTCTCCAGGACCACGCAGAAGCCACGGGAGAGATGGAGGGGTGCGTTCTGTTTCCCTGCCCCCCCAGCTTCTCTGGAAAATTCCAAACCACAAGCAGAGCTGGAAGCTCTGAGCAAATGCCTTGGAGGCCCAGCACCATCTGACCCTGTGCTGGCACCTGCATATTGTGGGGGACGGGGGGAGGGGGACGAGCACAGTTCCGAGCGGAGGGCAACCCAAGACCGTAACAGGCAACCCCGGAGCCTGGGGACGAGGTGGATGCCCTGGCATGAGCCGGGAGCCTCCGGCCGCCAAGCACCGTGCGGGGGGCACACATGGGGCCGCCCAGGTCCCTGACCTCTATTCCCGCGTCGGGGCCCGGGCACGGCCCCTGCCTGCCTGCTGCAGCCTCCAGGACTGAGAGCCCTGGCTCCGGGGCGCACAGCGGGCACACGGACCCGTGCGGGGACTTCTGCTCCGCCGGCCAGAGCCCGCTTTCCTGCTACACAGATACACACCCACAGGGTCCAACCGGGGAGTCGCCACCCGGGGACGCCTCGGGCCCCTTCCGTGCCTCTGGGACGGCTTCTCCACGTCCCGGCTATACACCATTGCTGTCCTCTCCACGGTGTTGCTCATCTTCTGCCACATCAGGCCGGTGAGCGTGACAGGGAGCACTCGGGAGCACGGGGGCGGCCCCCAGGGCCCCGTGGAGGCCGGCGGTGTCCCCTCCGTCTGCACGTTTCCGCTCCAGCACCTGGAGCGCCCGGAGCACCTAGTGTGATGAGAAAGTGCTCTCGTGCACGCACGACCTCATGACACACACATGCACTCGGGTCTCGGGGCAGCGTGCAGACCCCATCCAGGGGCCCACACATCCTTAAACCATTGATGCGCAGCGCCCAGCCCAGAGACAGGAGGACGGCAGGCATCACGACCCCGGCCCCCCAGCGGCAGGCACACGTTTGTCCATGGAGTGGATGTCCAGCCCCCGTGTCCCTGCCCGCATCCTCTCTGTGTCCACCTGTGTCCCCCTGACATTCTTTCTCTCTTTGTTTGCTTTCCGGGGGGAATTTCGGGTTTGAAAACAAAGGTCACACCCTTTATCCGAGTGACTTTATCCCACCAAGATATCCTACTGGGTACTTTCTTGATTAGATTTTAAGTCTCATTTCGATGTTAAGGATCTAGAGGCCATCAGCTTTTTCCAACCCAGTGAGTCTCAGTTCCTGATGTCTTACGGAGCAGACGCGTCTTTCCTGAGCTCCTCCCTGTCTGGGGACGCCCAGTGGGGCCGGTGCCCTGAACTGTCGGATGGCGCTGCCTCTGCCCGACCGCCCCTGTGGTTCCGGAAGCTCACGTTAGTAAACCGGTGGTGTCCACACTGCATTCAGGGCTGTCCCCCAACTTCAAGTATCAGTTTCCCCACTAGGATGATAAGTCACCTGTCTTGATGGGTTGATTTTTTGGTGGTGGGGCATCCAGCGTGGGCGAGGGGGCCTTTTCCACCTTGTAGCTCTGCCATCTGGAGACATGATGGGGCCTCGGGGGCACCCGCTCCTGCCCACCTCGGCCAGGGAGGGACAGGGGCCCCTGCTCCCTGCCCGAGGACAGACCCCAGGCAGTAGAGGAGGAGAGGAATGGTGAAGAGTCGGCCATCAGCTGCTAAACTAGACAGTGAACGAGCGCTAGAGAGAACCAAGAAAACCGCAGGTTGGTCCCTGGAGAATAATCTAACCGAATAGGCAAACCTGGCCCAGGATGTGCGGGATGCGTCAGGGGGGCGCCGTGTTGGAGGCTCAGCCAGAAAAGCAGTAAAGGGGAAGAAATGAGACAGGTAAGAACTGGAAAGAAAGGAAAAATCTGCCCTTGTTCTGCATTTGATCGATTCGAAACTACGATTATCTGACTAGAAAATCCAAGAAAGTCTTCGGACTAGCCGATCCGATCATCCCTGAGATGCTGCGCCCGCCCCCGTTCTGCAGACGCGCGAGACCCAGCAGAGAAGGGCAATCGAGAAACCCCATCTGTTAGCGCCTCTGTGAGGACATGAAAGATTTCTAAGAACTTTTGGGGGAAAAGGTGTATAAAACATCACTGACGGTCAGACAGAAGCCCTGAGAGGTAGGAAGAAGGCAAAGTCAGATCCCGGCGACATGAAACTCAGGGCACAGGGGTGGAGCCGGCAGGCAAGACGGGGTGCTGGGACGATCGGTTCTTCAAAGGGAAGAAAAATAAAATCTGCCTTTAACTTGCATCAGAAATAACACTGAATTCCCAATGGGTGAATGACCTAATTGTTAACACTGAACTGTGAACACACTGGGCAGAGAATAGGGGATTACATCACTGACCCTGAGCTAGGAACGGGGGCCTTACTCAGACCAGAGCAGCCCGAGCCTTAGGGCAGGCCTGCTGGATCTGACCATGTTAAACCTGAAATTTCTGTTAGGGGAGAGACAGCTGAGGGCCAAGCCGGAGGCCCGTGGACGACACTGGGGTGTGTGCCGACGGGCCGATGGAACGCAGAGAAACCGGGTCGGGGAAGCACCCCCAACACGGGCATAAATGAATAAAGCTCTGGGCAAGGGTCTGAACACACATTTCATAGAAATGGGAAGAAAAATGAAGGCCAGTAACTTTTTAAATGTCTGAACTTATAAATAATCAGGGAAAAAAAGTTCAGGCAAAATACAATATAAAAATCACACCCTTTGGATCATCCCACCTGTGAATATAGCCAGGACAGTGAGGGCAGCCCATGGGAGACACCTGCCACATCAGAGAACAGGTGAGTGGGAACACCCACGTGGGCGGCGCTTGGCAGGAACAAGGGCACCCCCGCCCCGTGACCCAGAAACCCTCCTTCCAGACACCCACCCCACAGAGCTCCCACCACGAATGGAAGGAGAGAGGCTGCAAGCCTGTGAACACTGCACTGTTTCTAATGACGAAAACATCCCTGAAATAAGCGAAATGTTTGTCAGGGTGGCATGGGAATATGTCTGCGCGGGGAAAATGGGCAAAGAAGACCTGTGTCTATAGAGATGGACGAGTTTCAGAAACCATGCTTGTGACAAAGTGTAGAATGAGTTTGCGCTACAAAACACGGTGGTGCAAATGCAGGGTGCCATCACACATTGTGCAGGGACGTGTGCAACCTCGTTGAGGGACGGAAGGTTGACGAACACGCCATTAAGGAGAGAGGCTTAGTTCAGCTAGAAATAGCTTCAGCAGCCCCATGCAGAAACCAGTTAATGTAAATGCAGATCGAACACAGTGAAAAACTGCTTTTCTCTCATAAAATTATGAAGTCTAAAGGCCAAAACGCAGGACTTGTGTGTGGTTCTGTGGGGCTGTGAGGGTGATGGGCTCCCACTAATTTTCTGTTCCAGCATCCTTTGTGAATAGCTTCTGTTCTCAAGGTCACCTCGCATTCCCAGAAGGCTGCCAGTGCTCCAGCAATCCCACCTCTACTCTGGTCCAGTAGCAGGAGGAAGTGGAAGGAGATGAAAGAGTGCTGTCCCTGCCTCACGGTCACTCCTGGGCAGGGAAGGGGCTGGAATGATGGACAGGAAGAAGGGGTTTCACTTATAGCTGTAATAATTTCTTTTAAATAATAATCAGACATAAATACAGACAATATAAAAACTTTGTTAAAGACAACGATAAGTGAAGAGTGTTTTTTACACTATTTATTTGCTGTGGTTTTATTTATATTTGGAATAGTTCTCAGGAAGAAACAGGAATAAAATGGAAATGCATTTAATACATTGATGCAATGAAATGCTTCACTGACTTACAACAATAATAAACTAGAGTATCCACTCCCTCCTGGAAGGAGGTCAGAGTCGTCAAGGAAACCGCAGAGTTTTGCTTCACGGAAGTGTGTCCCGAGGCCTGAGCCACGGGTCTCCCCTTCTTCCTCCTGTGTCCTTCTGGGCCTTTCGTTGTGCTTTTCCGAATCAAGAATGATGCCTTCTGTCCACCGAGCACATGTGGCCTTTGGTCCCAGCCGTCCACACGCCCCTGGACAGCCGCCACGGCTCTTTGGTGCTGCGCCCGCCTGGAGCCCGCCAACAAGGGACGTGGGTAACAGCCTCTACGTACCCGCCTACAGGAGTCGGTCCCAAGCACCTGGGCCCAGGTGGCCTTGGCCCTGTGCTCCCATGAGCTCTGGCCGTGGGCTCTGCCCACTGTGCACCCCAGGGTCTGTCCCAGGCCGCCCCCTGGGGCAGGTGCCTCGCTCGCGCCTGAGCCAACACCCGGCGCCCGCGCCCACCGGATACGGCTATAGAACCGTGAGGACTGTGAGCGGCAGGTGTCCCGTTGCCAAGTGAGGGAGACGGGCATCGACGCGGCATCATTTTGGCTTCGTCTGGTGAATGGTTCATGCCAGCCGCCACCTAGGAGGTATTCAGTAGCACGCCCCCCCCCGCCTCCCCCTGCGGCGGCGGCTGATCCCGGCATCTACCCCATCTCTCCCTGTTCACCTGTTATCTGTCTCTTTATGGACCGTATTGTCTGCAGATTTGCTGACTGGCCTTTCATTATGCATTTCTGCCAAACAGAATCTTGATTTCTGACCCTTCAAATCCCTTCCAAATATGCTGCTTAAAATGCCCAGTGGAGTCCTGAGCAGGCACAGGGGGACTTTTATTTAAGGGAGAGGTGGGGACCTGAGGGCCTGAATGCCCCGACTCCCACCCACACCCCCAGGTGCCACCGCAGCCTCAGATGTGCCCATCCCCCATGCACCTGCTACCTCCTCAGGAGTCGGGGCACCTCCGGGGCCTTGATGCCCGCAGGAGTAGAGTGAGCGGGGAGATGGCAGATCGGGGCCCCCAGATTCTGGAGGGATCGATGGTCAATGTGAGGTCATCTTTGCCCCCACACACAGCTCGGCACACCCAGACATTCCACGGATGCATGGAGTGATTCCAGCCAAGCATGCCGGGTCTGGGTGGGGGCTGGCGGAGGGGGTGGCACGCTTGGCTAGAATTGTTCTTGGGGTTTCTACGTCACACACAGGGCATGGATGGGGCAGGAAAATCCTGAGCAGAGGCAGCTGCCTCTTTATGGGGACTGTCATTCCAGCCCAGCCATGGGTGAGCCATCCCGAGGCCGAGAAGGGAGGAAACTGGCAGCTGGCTATAAATAAGCTGACAATAAATAAGGCAACCTGCTGAATTAAAATGCAAAGCATTCCTTCCAGTTCCCTGATAAGCACTGAACGGCAAAGCCGCTAGTCTTTCCATGGAAAAAATTAGCATTAATAAGATAAAACCGTATTTGGAATAACTGACATTTTGATGAATGTGCCGGGAGGATTGGATGTGAGTCTTTTGATGGATAATATTTTGGGTTGCCTCAGGTTGCGTTTAATTGTTCCTTCTCTGTTCTCGACTCCCGAGAAGTGAAATAGAAACCATCAGCGATGCTGGCATTCATCTTCAGGAGGGCAGATGCACGGCTTCATGATCAATCCAGGCCGACCGCTGCTGCACCTGCGGGGCGGGAGCCCAGAGCCACCGGGACGCGCTGCCCCCTGGCCCCGACCACCAGCTGCCTGCAGGCAGACCTCACCTCCATGGCCTTCTTCCCGTCTGACACCGTGCAGGCGGCCACCACTCCCAGACCAGGCTGTTCACGCAGAGCTAGCACCCTCAGCTCAACCTCCGGCTCCCGGTGTTAGAAGCCTTCGGCTAGCGGGGTCTGGAGCCCTGCAAAGGGAGCCCGAGAGTTAACAGCGCCCCTGCCCTCGAGTCCCTTCTGGACAAGCTGGTGGCCGGAGCCACCTCGGGACGTCTCGGGCTGGTATCTCCTGACCCGTGGGGTGCGGATGTCCCAGGGGTGACCCGCCTGCCCGGAGCCTTGACTGCAGGGGCATGACCCCCACAGGTGAGCCTCTCGCCCCC
Source organism: Callorhinus ursinus (assembly GCF_003265705.2). Taxonomy (NCBI): domain Eukaryota; kingdom Metazoa; phylum Chordata; class Mammalia; order Carnivora; family Otariidae; genus Callorhinus; species Callorhinus ursinus. The sequence goes on along the minus strand of NW_027397110.1, from coordinate 1,207,299 downwards.
ACCTCCTGGCCGTCCTGCTTGCAGGCTGCCCTCCGCTCTCCCGACGGGGCCCTGGCGTCTTGTCCGGTGGAGAAGAGCAGCATGGGCTCCCTGCACCGGTCAGGAACCACCCTCGCAGGGGGGTAGGGAACCCCTCCGGGGAAGAGGGCAGATCAGAGGGGAAGGCGCCAGAGGAACGCGGATTCGCGAAAAGGTGGCCCTTGCCTTCTGGGAAGGGGCGCGGACCCGAAGCCGTCTGTGCAGAAGGGAACGGGACCGGCTTCCAGCTCGGCTCACGCCAGAATCAAGAGCAGATGCGTCAGATAATAAAATATTAAAATATAAAACAATAAAATCTTAGAAGAAAGTGAGTATCTGTATAACCTATGGTTCAGGCAAATGTTTTTAATGAATATTGGCAACTAAGAAGCTATTAGAGACAAAAATTATAAGAAACATATGTCACCACGTTTAAACAAATGTGTAGTGTAAGAGACTATAGCCCCAAAGAAAAATAATCGGGAGACATTTTGCAAAGCACAGAGCAGTTAGAGGACTCCCAGCTACAATATGCGGAGAGGTTTTAAAATGGATTTTTAAAAAGACAAGAGAACATTGGCCCACGTATATGGATAGGCACTTACTAGAAAATCCCCAAATGGCCAAACTCAGTATGAGAAGTTACACCATGTCACAAGTAGCCAGAAAATGCAAATTATTTTAATAGGGAAATACCAGTTTTCACCTCTCAGGCAAAAATCACGCAGGTGCCACCGTTGGGAGAGGCTGAGAAGGAGAGAGAGCGCACACGGTCCTGCAGGCAGTGGGAGTAACAGCGGCTCCTCCAGAGGGCCGTCTGGAAATACACGTTTCCAGCAGAAATACAGAAAACTGTGGACCTGACTGCCCATCCCGAATATTCGTCGCTGAGAAATAAGCGCAGCTGTGCGCGAGCACGTCCGGCCGCCGGGCAGGACAGGCGAGGACACGCGATGAGGCGGGACCCAGAGTTGCTGTGCGGCTGCAGGCGTCCCTCCCCACCCCGGGCCCCGGTCGTGCACGGCGGCGCCCAAACCCTGCGAAGCCGTGCTGGGAAAGGCTGGGTGCCCCATGTGATTGCATCTAGCAAGACGGGGCACGTTGTGTGGTGGGCGGCGTGTGTGCTCCTGTGTGTGATGAGGTGCACAAGTCCTCAGCGTGTCCAGGACGCCGTCACAAGGCTGCATCGTTCCCAGGGACGTGGGCATCCTCGCTGGTTCTGCCTGTGAGTCCATGGAGGGTCGGGGGTCAGGGACGAGGGGCCTGAGGGTGCAGCCCCCATGCCCCGAGTGGGTCCAGCGCCACGAAGAAGCCGCAGGTGCCCCGGTCTGGAGGCCAAACACGCACCGTGGTGTGAAGAGTGCACACGGGTCTGTGGCCCCACGTTGGCCCACTCCATGCTCAGGGCCGGGGGACCCGGGGAGCTGGACCTTCCTCCAGGGCCACCCCGTCTGTCCCTGCCACCTCCCCACCTTCTACAGCCTTCTGCATTGTGCTTCACGCCCACTGTGCGGGTGACAAGCCCGTTGTCCTCAGAAGTCAGGCCAGGCTCCTGGGGCAGGAGACAGGTTCAAACGTCCGCCCTTCCCCGGGCCCAGGACGTAGTCCGAGGACATAGCCCACAGAGAAGCCCTGGGTCACGTTGGCCCCCGCAGACACGGATGCGGCAGGTTGTGGCCTGCCGTCTAGCCAGGACGCCGAGGGGTGGGGCAAGGAGGGCCCCCGGAAGGTGCTGGCTAGGCCAGCAGCCACTCCCCCTCCTTTGTTCCTTACACCACCGCCCTGTCCCAGTATCTCGGCACGCTTTGTCATCAGCCCCTTTTCAAGTGAAGGACGGGAGTCGGTAGAGCAGGCAGGGTCCCCGTGGCAAGGCCTCTGTCTTCCTCCTGCATTAACTGTCCCCGTCCTCCCTAAGGAGCCGCAGGCTCTGACCCTGCTCAGTGCTAGCGCACCGGCCGACACTCTCTGCAGAGGTCTGCAGAGCTAAAGCTGACGGCTCGGGCTCTGGCAGGGCCACAGACACGGCAGTCTGGGGCAGGGGCGTGGGCCGAGGCCTGGGGAAGGTCTCCACGCGGCGGGCGGAGGGGACCCGGGCAGCACAGAGATCACAGCACGGCATCCAGAGGACGATGTTGGGGGATGGAGAGCAGGGTGCTACAGGACTTGGCTGGTCTTTGCGGCCATGTGTCCCTGGTTCACTGCTGGGTCTGAGCCCAAGAAGGCCCCCAGCCCCCGCCTGAGACAGGCTGCATCTACTCCACCGCCAGGAAGGACACAGGGCTCTGTGGTCAGCGCACAGCCTGGGCCCTACTTCCCGCCCATGTGGAATGTCCGCCGCAGAATGTGCCCCGATGGCTGGGGGCGGCTCCTAGGCATCCCCTGGGATGGGGGGGTGACAGAGAGCCAGGGCGCGTGTGTGGGGGCGAGCGCGGGCGGGCGCGCGGGGGGGGCGGGGGGCGCGCGTGCGGGTGCGCATGTGTGAAAGGGTGCATGTGTGGGGGGGTGCGCGTGTGCAGGGGCACGCGCGCTCAGCCCTGGGACAGCCACTCTGGAAAACCGAACAGAGGTTGAAGAATTAAAGACAGAACTACCCTATGATCCAGCAATTCCACTTCTGGGTATTTCTCCAAAGGAAACAAAAACATGAAATCAAAAGCCATCTGCACCCCCATGTTCACGGCAGCCCCACTTCCAATAGCCAAGATGCAGAAGCAGGCCAAGTGTCCCTCAGAGACAACAGTAAGAAGAGGTGGTGCATACACAGTGGGACCTCGATCAGCCCCGGGAGAGAAGGAGGTCCCACCGTCTGCGAGGACGCGGGTGGACGTGGAGGAGGTTAAGTGAAACCAGTCAGACGGGGAGAGACAAGAACCCCGCGAGCGGTTCATGCAATCTGAAAACACAGCCACAGCACGAGCCCAGGGACGCGGAGCATAGCTCCGTGGTTGCCAGAGGCGGGCTGGCCGTGCAAGAAATAAAATAAAATTTGGAAAAAAACACAATCTAAATCATATGTGTGTGTTTGCGTTGGTGCTATTTTTATATCTGAACAGCTTTAATTCAAGCAGAGCTGACACACGACGTTCTGTCGGCTTCAGGTGTAGCGCGTGGCGACCCGACATGGCGCTGTTCCGCTGCCTCGGCAAGGGCGTCGCCTGTCCCCAAATGCCGCTATCACAGTATCCTTGGCCGTAGTCCCTACGTGGTGACTTTTACCCCGTGACTTAGTCCTTCCGTCTATAACTCCAGTGTTTGGCCCACACACGTGTGCGTGAGTGTGTGTGCCTCCGTGTCCGTAGCAATCAGGTTCACTCTCTTATTGTTGGTTACAATATTGAAGGTCTACCTCGGAGGCTCCCAACAGTAAAAAGAGAGAAACAGTGAAGGCACAACCTGACGGGTCTTGGAGGATGAGGCTGCCGGGACTGGACGGGACGCCCCGAGGCCAGCAGGGACGCTGACCACGAGCCAAGCCGGAACCGCACCGGGGGCAGAAAGCAGAGCAGTAGGCCGCAGACCCACCGACGCACCCCTGCTCCGCCGGTGAGTGGCGGCACCTGCCGCGCCGCGTCCCACGTGGGGAGCCCAGTGGGAGCATGAGCCCCTTGCTGTGTCTTCCCGGAGCTTTCCCACCTGGGGGGTGGCTGTCGGGCCCGCAGTCAATCAGCTTCCCCTGGGATGTTAGCAGGCTTGCACAAAGCCGGCCGAGAGCCACAGGCCACCGGGGAGGCGGGGAGGTCACGCCATGGCCTGCGTCCGCCGGGGGGACTGTGGCGCTCACCCCCAGGAGATGCGGAAGGCCACGGAGCGCGCACTGGGCCCCGGTGAGCTCCGTTTCCACATCCGGGCACCTCAGGTTGGCTGCCTTCGACCGTAGCTGCTGTTCAAGAGGGCGAGCTCTCCGGGGCAGAGTCCCCAGGGTCCCCCGAATCAGCCGGGCCTGGCGCCCGTCCCTCTCCCGCAGCGTTTACTGAACACACTGTTGCCAAGAGGTGCTGCCCCTGAGCGCGTGGTGCTCCCCAGTCCCCGCTGGACGGCCGGGCTCCTACGGCCGCACATCCCCCTGCTCGCTGAGCTCACTCAAGTCCCTGGACGTGCTCTCTCCCCGCCGCCCTGTGTCTGCGTGGTGGGGCCCTAAGTCTCCAGAGCTGGACCCCACTCACCAGCCCCCTGTGGCCCCCTCCCCTCCCAACCACACCACCACACCTGTCACCTGCTCCCCTGTGGGGATGTGCCCACACACCGGCAAGCTCCGTGAGGCCAAGGGGTGACTGAGCTGCTTCTGTGGCCCCAAACCCAGCCCACGTGACATGCTCGGCAGGGGACTGTTGGTCTCATGGGTGGACCACGTGGGCCACGCCCTGTGCCACCAAGACGTTCTCAGCCCCTGGGCAACGGGGAACATTCTATTTGGATTTCCAGCTTCAGAAGGCACGTGCTCACCCTAACAGTGAGTGTCTGTCATGTCCCCTCTGGCCCCGGAACCCCCACCCTATGGGTCTCAGGGGGACTGAAAGGTTCAGGCCGGGTGACAGGAGAGGGGATCCACGGGAGGGTCGTGCAGAAAGGCGCCCATGGGAGGAGCAGGTGGGAGCAGGTCTGAGGCTCCCCTGCAAGCCATGCAGAGAGTGGGCAGGGGCCTCGGCGAGCCCTGCCCCTCCCCGCCGGCCCCGCCTGGCTCTGTGGCAGCACATCGTCTCCAAATGGGGCTCCTCCTTCGCAGCCCGGACCATCCCTATCAGACCCCCAGCAGAGCCCCGGGGACGGCGAGGTGTGAGCGCTCTAAGTGCCTTTTAATTTTACAGCCTCTTGCTGGAAGGCGCCTCTGATCTCCTGGCCCTTGTCTGACTTCTGTGGGGAAACAGCTGGGCTTCGGGTTAATGGACTCTCATAGTTTGCTCTGAAACCTTTGATGTTGACCCTTCACTGCAAATGAGTGTCAAAGAAAGACTTTAATAACTTGCTCTGTAACTTAGAAGTGTTGGAGATAACACCATTAATCCCTGTTTTCCATAGTTGGCAGAAAGCTCTAAGTACCACTAATACTTTCTAAAGCTGACAGTTTTAATTATTTCCCTGCATTGTTATTGATCTGGCAAGTCAACCTGTGACTTTGAAGGCCTTTGTCAATACCCATCGCCAATACCAGGACCGATCACTCCTTGGCCATGACGGTTCTGGCATGGTCTGCAGGCCGGGCAGGGGCGCCGGGGAGGGGTACGGCCGCCTCAGGCTGCAGGAGCCCCAGCCCTGACAGCAGGGCCACGGCAGGCAGCTCCAGAGGGGCCTGTCAGGTAGCGTCAGAGGACCCTGGAGTATGACCCAAGGGGTACGCGTTCCTAGTGACCTCTGAGGTCACTGACCTGCCACTCAGGCCCCTGCCACCGAAGCAGGGCCAGTGACGGTTCTCCGAGTCTCACGTCAGAACAGAAAAAGCAAGACCTGAGGGATCAGAATCAGACGGCACACTCAGCAGGGACATGGGTAAGACAGAGCACTGGCACCATGAGCGTCGGTAAACACCTGCAGAGGGGCACACGCATGCACATGTCACCAATCGCACCATCCAGGCCTGTGACCCGGGAGCTGCTCTCCTAAAGGATGGGTGGTTCCAGGTGAGCACGGCTGCCCTCCTCTGTAGGTATTCACGGCGCTTCTGGGAGGCAGCTGCGAGCACCGCTAACTCTGCACATCGGGCAGGGCTCTCCAGGAAGGCCAACCAAGCTCTGCACTGAGCAGGCCGCCTCCCTTGGGCGCGGTGCTGCCAGGTGACCTCAGGGGCAGAGCTGAGGGAAGAGGTGCCTCTGGGTGAAGGTCAGCCCTGCCCACTGTTTGTGCCCACAGGGCCTTGGGTCCCATGTCACTCTCTCATCTCCTCCTCCTCCCCCTCCCTGCTTCCCCTTCGCCCCGCCCCACTTCCAAATACCTGCACCTCCCCTTGAGGTGGCCACTCTCCTTCTTCCCATCACCACTCTGTGCCTTTGCACCTAGGACTGGAGCCTCAGCCAACAGCACCTGCAGAGTGAAAGGCAAAGCCTCCTCCCTTGAGATCAGCAGGCACGGGGACGCTGACAGGTGCCCTTCCAGCCCCACACACCCGTAGGTGAAACACAGGAGCGCCGTGCGCAGGTGGGCTGATCCTTTGGAAATAAGTGACATCAGCCCGCTTTTGCGTGTCTGCTGTTTTACTTATCTTTTTAAGGTTGTGTTTTCGGGTCTTCCCCTATGCACAAAGATCTGCCCTTTCCACAGATGACTGCATGGATCTGCAGGGTAGATGCACCATGGGTGAGGAGCAGTTTCCCTACTGGTGACACCGAGGTGCTTCTTGCAGTTTTCCTAGCAAACATGCTGTTTTAGCGACTTTTTTGGTGTGTGTCTGTGACATAAGCCTGAGTCTTTCTCCCTCACCCAGATGGGATGCCTGGAGCGAAGTGAAGCTTAAACTGAGACAGGCATGGTGAGGTTGCCTCCAGAAAGCCGTGACCTATGAGCGTTCTCACCAAAGGACACGGTCCTGGGACCTCGCCCACTGCTTCCTGCTGTCCCCATCCGATGGCCCCACATCCTCGACTCCAAGCCCAGAACCCTGTTTGTTCGGCTTACAGGCTCTTCTCCTTTTCTCCTGTGAGTTGCTTGTTCACGTTCTTGCCCATGTTCCCACTATTGCCTTTTTCTTTATGGTTTTGTGTATCTCTTGATATGGTTAATACTAATCTTCGATTTCACATGTATTTCAAATATTTTCTCTACTATTTCTACTCACGTTGCTTAGGATGCCACCGCTATCCATTCGTTTCATTTCCATGTTGACGAATAAGTCTTGTATCACAAATCTGAGTTCTGTGTGTCACTCAGAAATGAAGTTTTTTGTTATTTATGGCTTATGGTAGTTCTCAGTCTTAATTTTCCCCTGATGGGCTGTCCTGGCCCCAAAACAATTTATGAAAACTGTGATTTTGATGTAATCTTCATCACGTGCCACATTCTCATATGCGCTTGGGTCTTTCTCCGGATTTTATTATTCTTTCGCTATTGATCTTTCTATGTTCACCCCTGTGCGAATACATTATCTTTTGAATTCATTATTGCATAGCTTTCCCAGCTGTCTGGTTGAAAGCCCCTCTGCCCTGTTCCTCACCTCTGTTTTCATGGTTAGCCTTGCTAGTTTTCTACTTCACATATATTTTAAGATGAAGTTTCAAAAGATGTAACACTGGGGTTTTCATCAAAGTTGCATTAAGTGTATACAATAATGTGGGAAGAATTTATATTCTTATAGTATTGTCTTCCCCACAGAAGCACTGCTTATCTCTTCTTTTAGATCTATCTTTTAGATAGATCTTCTTTTATGTCTTTTCAGTAATGTTTATAACTTTCTGAAATACATTGTATTTCATAATATATACATATATACACACACACACACATATGTGCATGTCTTTTTCTAGAGTCTGAGTTTTCTATTGCTAACATGAGTATGGTAGACGTACTTTCTACTCAGTTCTCGTAGGTATAAAATAAAGCTGTTGGTTGGGGTATTTTGATTTGTTACCTAGCCACCTTCTGTATCCTTGAAATAATTCTACTAGTTTCCATTTTATTCTATTGGATTTTCCCGATACTCTCATTCCATCTGTAAATCATATATTTTTAAAAGCATTTTTTTCCCTTTTTAATACCTATAACTCCTTTGTCTTGTACTTTTGCATTGAAGACCACCTCTCCTAAGTGTGCAGGTAGCTCTGATCGCCAGTCTTGCTGCTTGTTCATTCATTCCACAATTTCTTAAGGAGGACATATGTTGTGTGGGTCCATCTTTGCGGTCCTGGAGATACAGAGTGGAACAAAGTTCCCGAGCTTAAATTTAGCGGGTAACATCATAAACAGATGAACAACGATGCACATTGTGGTAATAAATCCTTAGAATTTAAAAAAAAAAAACTAGCAGCATAAGGAAACAGTGATAGAATGTGCTTTATTTTATATCGTGGAAATACTACTAAATTTTAATATTGATTACAGTATTGGCTGCAGTTTTGTCATAGATTCATGTAAATAAATTAAAGAAGATTCTTTTGTGTTATTAATCTGTTAAAACTTTATAAAAAACTAAATAGGTATTTAATCTATGGAATCCTTTTTGTGTTTATCAAGATACTAACAGATTTTATCTTCTCTATCATCGTTAACACATGTAAATAAATGTCCTAAAGGTAACACAGCCTTGTGCTTCTGGTAGAAAGTTGTGACGTATAATGTTTTTTAGTATCTTGTCAAAACAGCTTTCCATCTTTTTTGGAAGTCCTAGAGCTTTTGTCTGTTCAACACAGGGTCAAGTAGAACACTCCAGGTGCCACCTGGGCTGATACCCATGAAGGCTGAGCACTGATGGTTCTGAATTTCTTTTTGACAGTGTTTCCTTACAGTTATTTTTTTTACTCTCTCTGAGACAATTTTTACATTTACATTTTCCTAAGACATGAATTTTTCATTTAGCTTTTAAAATTTATCGTGACATATTTATTCTATTTTATTGTGATTATTGAATCTCTCTTTTGATTTACCATGTTTATTTTACTAGCATTCCAAGGAAGGAGCTCTTGGTTTCATTGATCAAGACTACCTCTTAATTTGTTTATTTTTCAGCTATGACCAGATTTAAGTTGTGCAGTTTGGGGAGCTGTGACATGTGCATGAGCCCATGAGATGGCTGCACAGTCAAGACACGTGCCGTGCCCCATCCCAGACCCCACCTCCAGTGTCCATTCTGGCTCTTCTCTGTTGGGACTCTAATCTCATACTATTTTTGGGAGGGAGGTCTTTTCATATTATCCCACAAAACTCTGAGCTCTGCTTATATTTTTTCAATACCTTTTTTTCCCTTTTCTGTTGTTCAAAATAATTTCCATTCCTCTTCTGTCTCTATGACCACCTCCATTTTGGGGAGGAGTCCCTGTGGTGAATGTTCTACTTTGGTTAATGAACATTTTATTTCTGCAATGTGTATCTGACTTGTTCCTACACCCTTCATTTCATTGTGGAGCCTCCTCCCTGCATTTTGAGAGTTCAGCTCCGCTCCTTGGAGCACGATGGTAGTGGCCCGTTCGGTGACTCCAGTGTGGTGTCTCTGTGCTCCTGCTCACTGTTTTCCCTTGCTAGCTGAATGGCTTTTTCCTGGTACTTTGTATGCTGAGCAGTTCTGGATTGTGTTCTGGACATTCCCAACATTATTCCATGAGACTCTGGGTCTTCCAGAATCCGAGCTGAATGTTGATCTCCTTTTGTGTCATTTTAACAGGAAATCCAGAGTAGGTTCAAGGCTCAGGTTCCAGCATCTTCATCTGGGCCCGGGTGTCAAGAGGACAGAAGGGGGTCACCGCACACCCGGGGGGCTCAGGCGGGTGGTCCTGTGGCCACTGTGCTGTCCATGTTGCTTCTGTCACTTGCCTTGGACTAAGAAGTGAGAACGGGAAGAAGAAAACATAGGGGCTCCCCCCACTCTGTCTGAGCCTACCGTGCCCTTTCCACTCCTCAGACCAGAAAACAACAGCTTCTTTTGGAGTCCTTTCTCTTGGTGCTCAGCGTGCATGTCCAGGTTTCATGCCCACTTTGCATGCAGGCCAGGTGACCCTGCAGGGCAGACACAGTAAACTCGCAGGTGGTTTGGCAGAACTTTGAATCCTGGTCTTGTTCACCTTCAGCTGCATCTACCTCTCAGCACCCGCCGCTGGTTGCTCCAGACCTCCTGTCCAGGACTCAGCTGTGGGGGCAGCGTGCTGACTCCATCTTCCCTGACATCCTGCCCAGACAGGTGCAATTTTAACTTCCATTCTCTTCTCAGGAGAAAGACTGAACAACCTCTTTCCCCATGATTGATGACAATTTGCATTTATTTTCCTGTGTTCATGGCTCTAGCTCATCTTTCTCACTGGTTTTGGTCTTTACTTTTCATCATTTAAAAAAGTTATCGATGTGTTAAGTGTGATTACCCTCTACCTGCAGCAAGCTGTGCATGCGTTCCTGGTTGTTATGCATCACTTGACTTTGCTCATGGCATCTCTGCCCTGCAAAAGTGTTTTTTTATTTTTTATGCAGTCAAAGTAATCCTCTGGGTTACAGCTGAACTCATCACATTTCTTCCCGTACTTGTTGGTCTTTTGTTGTTGTTGTTGTTGTTGTTGTTGTTGTTGTTTAATTTCTCGGGAGTTTGGAGCTAATCCTCATATACAGGGAGAGAAATGTGCCCAACTGGATCTTTCCAGTTACTCAGTACTACTGGTAAAAGTGCATATTTCTTGTACTACTTGAGCTGTTGTCTTAATTTCAAACTAAATTTTCAAATGTAATTGTGTCTATTCCTGGATCTTCTGCTCCCTTTCATCAGCCTGTCTGTTCATGCACTGACTCTTGTAATTATAGAGGACTCGTGGTATGCTTTGATATTTGACAAGTTAGCCCTCCACCCTGCACCTTTATATTAGGGTTTCCTTGGATCCTTTTTTTTTTTCCTGATAACATTTGTAATCAACTTGCCTACTCCAGAAACCAAAGCTAAAACCAGACAGAATTGTATGGGGACTAAGGAAAACACTGACATAAATCGGTCATTAAGATTTTCTACCCTAAAATATTGCATTCCCCCCCCCCATTTTTTTTGAGCATACTTTTGTGGAATTGTTTTATACCTTCTTTCATAAAAGGCCTGTCGAATCGATCAACTGGGTCCGGTTTGCAGTGGGTGGTCACTGGGACAACAGGAGCAACAAGGTGCCCTGGACTCAGGTGGGACGCTTCTGGTTTAGCAGAGAAGCTTAACCACGGACTCTGGCATCATACGACTTTCCTCTGTGTCCCCGGGTTGCTACCACTCTGGGTGAGTTCCTTAACCTCCCTGTGCCTCCAGACCTGCATCTTTAGAGTGGGAATGACTCTTCTTCACTCCGTGTTCTCTCGTGTTTCTCGTTGAGTGATGAACAGGACCTAATTTATTCTGTGACGTTGGCCTTGTTTATGCCCCAGTCCCGAGCCTTTCTTTCCAAGTCATATTTCCAACATATGATGCTCTTTGGGATGCACAGGGTCGGGAATCTGATATTCTTTTCCTTCACAGCATAAAATGTATTCTACCTCCACACTGCAAGTTAAAAATAATAGACAAAATGTTATGTTGGAATTTGATGTTCTATTATTTTGAACCTTATTTCTGAACGAGAAAGTACATGCATTTACATAATTGGATTCTTATCTGAAGGAAACGGAATCCACTGAAACTTTTGAGGTTTACTTGCCATTAATAAACGCTTTCCTTATTCCAGCATCTCAAGTAATGGCCTCGCCAAAATATGGCCAGAGAAGACATTCCGGCACGGCCCCCTGACGTGTCCACTCTCCTCTATTTGCTCCCAGGCAGTAGTGACCCACGTAGCTGAAAGGAAAAGTAAAACCGAATTCTAGGTTTTATTTAGAACACCATTAACATACTTTCATTGACTATCACTTAATGGAAAACCTTTCACATTTTCATTCAACAAATACCTACTAAGAGCCAGCTATGCGTGTATCCCCTTGCCGTGGGCTGGGGGGTGGGAGTTAACCCCACAAGAGTGTGACACACACACTCCGGCCTCTGGACGTGCCATCCTGTGGTTGAAGCAGGACCGTTTCACAGCCGCGGGGCTTGGTGGCTGGCGGGTCTGTCGGCCGCAATTACCCACGTCCTGACTTTCATTGTCGCATGCACTCTGCACAGCACGGGTGCTGGTGGCTGGTGCTCAGGATCAGTCTCGGGTAGGACAGTCACCTTCTGCTTGGTGCTCACAGCAAACCCATAGACAAGAAATGAGGAGTCTCCTGAGGGTCCCGTGTGCCATGGCTGAGGAAGGCCGCCCTGGAAAGGAGGTGACCCTGTGGGAGAAGCTGAGTCAGATGGGCAGGGTGGAGTGGGTTCCTGCGCACGGAGAGCCAGCAGACCACCTCGTGTGCCCACTGGAAGTGGGGGCTGTGGAGCCCAGGAGCAGGCTGGATCTGTGCATGTGAGAAAGTCACATTTAACAGCCAATCTGTCATGCAGAGGGCACATGTCATCGTTCAGACCAATGTGACGGCTGGTCTGCCCACTCTTGGGACACTCCTGAGTCTTCCTTCTCCTGCATTAACTTATCAACCACAGACAGTGGCAGAGGCAGACCACGTCCCTGCCCACGTGCTTCCCGCTGGGGTCACTGGGAACAGCGGGGCTCCTGGGCCACGTGGAGCACATTGCAGAGGCGCAGGGCCATCCAGCAGGCGTCCAGGTTGCTGGCGGGTGGGTGAGGTGCAGGTGGGAGGACCTTGGTCATCACCTGCCTACTTTGCCCTCCAGGCCTTCCCCATCTGGCAGAGCACCCAGCCAAGACAAACTCCCAGCTCCTCTGCTAGAAAGCCTTTGGCACCATTGTGCAAATATTTACGCGTGTGCACAAATGTGAGAGATGTATTATTGCCTTTAAATCAGAATGCTTCCTTGAAGTTTCACCAAAATCCTGACAGGTGCGTTTGGGCGTGCGCTCAGGCTTGCATCTCCTCATCTGAGCATTCTCAGCTCGGGTCTCGGTGCGCTGTGTCCAGTGTGGAGGGCAGTGTGGTGTGGTGGATGGAGGTGGACTCTGTCGTCCAGACGGCTGGGTTGGCTGCTGGCTCTGCCCCCTCCCTGAACATTACCGGACCATAGCCCCAGTGTCCTAGCTGTGGAAATGGCCAGGGACCTCAGTGACCTCTTGGGCTGCGGTCAGAATGGAACACTCTGATACGGGGGCAGCACAGTGCTGGCCCCTGGCGGGTCCTGAAAGATGGCAACCGTCTGCTCCACCCACTGCAAGCTATCTGCAAGCCGGCTCTGGCCCACATCATCAAGGGTTCTTGGACTGCGATTCAGGAGGGCTGAGAGGCGTGTGTGAGACTGCAGCGTGTGCATGTGCACACGTATGCTGGCCTGGCAGCACGCGCTGGGCAGCAGGGGAGCGCTTCGGTGTGGATGCCCTTAGGTGGACAAGGCTCGGCCCTCCCGTGGCTCTGCCAAGGGTCTGATATATGCGGCCTTACCAGGCAGTTTACCTGCTGGCAAAACTCAGAAATGTCACTTCTCTTTGTGAAAAAATGGAAATCAGGTCGGAAGGAACTCTCTGGCCTGTGGAATGCTCTGGGGGGCAATGAGCTGCCGCCTCCTTAATGGGCATAATGGAATCTGGAACTCGCCGGGAAAATAATGGGAAGAAATGAGGGTCATTTGCTGAGTGCAGCTAATTCTCCTAGCCCCAGGACATCCTCGCAGCCGCTGAAGACAGAACAGACCTGCTCCTGGAAATACCAGACCGAAGAACCCAGGTGTGAGGAGAAGAGCCGCGTATGTCCCTACTGGAGCGGTTTCAGCAAATCAGATCACTGTTTCCACCCTAGAAACCACAGTGAGTGTGTGTGTGCATGTCTGTGTGCGAGCGAGAGAGAGGGAGGGAGGGAGGCCTGCTGTGTTTTCCTTTTGTCTTAAGGAGGCTCGATCCTGGCACATAAATCCAGTGCCGACTAGCCTGTTGGATTTGAAGTTCCCACTGGCAGGGGCAGGCCCTCGGAGCTGCCTGAGATGGGACTGGCCTCACCCCTGACTGGGTCATAATGCAGACATGCCTGGTGGATCTCTGTGCCCACACAAAGCCAGCCCTAGGGTTGGACAGGGGAGCTAGCTGCCTGCACCCTCACAGGCCTTTCCTGGATCCACAGGAACCAAAGTTAGGCCAGCAGAGCTCTACCTCCACACGGCTTGCTGGCCACTGCTCAAAACCGGGTTGTACTGGGGAGGAAACCACATTTCTGTAAAAGTCGCCTGTCTTTGCCTTGTCCCCAGGACCCTGAGCACCAGCAGTCTCGGACTGAGAGTCGCAGTTTCTGGCGCATCCTGGAGTGAACCCATCAGTGTCAGCCCCGCAGTGGATGAGCTCGATGGGGGCCAGTGGGGTTCCAGAGCTCAGGCGACCTCGCAGGCCCACATCGGGCCAAACACAACCCTGTCACTGTCCCACGTGAGGGACAGGGATGACCGGCCCCCTGCATATTAACCTCTAGAGATGCTGTGAGCAGGGATGGAAGTGACCCCAGATCCTAGAGTCCTGTAAAGAGCAGACGGGGTAGGAGCCACGTCTCTCTTCTGCTAGAAATGGCAAAGCCACTGGAGACCCCTGGTCAGCGTCCCTCTGAGTCTCCCTTTGATGGCCCAGGTGACTGCTGGTGTCTGGATTACTGACCATTTCCACATTTCTGGAAGTGAGAGGTCAGCAGGCAATGGGGCAGACCCAGCTAAGAGAGGAAGTATATTTAAATTAATGCAGCCTGTGATCCAGGAGCTTCTGAGGTCATAGTCCCCTCCTCAGGCTTTACAGATGGAGGTGGGCTGCTCCACCACAAGGATGCTCTGAAGCATCTTCCTGAAGCCCCTGAACATGATCTGGGACCACGAGCAAGCTGGGCCTGCCAGGCCCCGCCCCACGGAGAACCTGGGCCCCGCCCCCAGAGGGCTAGGCCCCGCCCCCAACGAGTCCAGGCTCCTTCTCCGGAGAACCCAGGCCCCGCCCCCACAGAGCCTAGGCCCCACCCACACGGAGAACCCAGGCCCCGCCCCCACAGAGAACCCAGGCCCTGCCCTGCCCCCACAGCGTCCTGGCCCTGCCGCTGCCCAGAGCCCTAGGTCCCGCTCCCCAGTCCAGGCCCCACCCCCACGGGGAAGCCAGGCGCCGTCCATCCTGTCTCTGCCTGTGTCCTCAGGGACCTCTGGCTGTCCTGCCTCCCTCTCCTCTCTTTGCAGGGATGCCTGTCCTTGGATTCAGGGCTCACCTTAATTCAGGATGACCTCACCTTGAGGCCCTTCAGCGGACTACACCTGCACAGACCCTTCTTCCAACGAGGCCACCTGCACACGTTGCCGGGGACACATCTGGAGGCCGCCATCCACCCCCACACTGGATGTGAGACGAGTGGCTGGAGGAGCCAGGTCTACACTGCTCCTTGGCTTCCTCCTCTGGAAGTGGAGGGGAAGTGCATGGCCCCAGGCCAGCTTGCAGGGAGACGGCCACCAGCAAGGGACTGGTGAGTGTCTAACCCTGCTCTTTCTCAGGGATCTGTCCTGCTCGGGATCTCCTTTGTCATGAGCAACATCCCAGGTGGTGCTAGGAGGGGGCCTGGCTCTGGTCCCTGGGAGGCCGGGGGATGCCATGCAAGCTGTCCTGGCACGTCACTGTTTCTTGACAAGCCTAAGGAGGGGCTCATGGTGACTCCCTCCAGCGCTGCAACAGCGGCCCGTTCGGGACAGCCCCCGGAGAACAGTCGCCCGGAAGGGATGCCACCTGCCTGTCCAACCCGTAGGTGAGATAGGAGAGAGATAGGACGGATAAAATACTCAAACTCAGAATCTGACATTAGCGGTACATGCTTTGCATATTTCACAATCTTGTTTTCAGGGAATTATGTCAAGAGAGTCTCTGATTTACTGTCTGGGAGCTTCCCGAGTGCCTGCCCCGAGGCCCTGGCTGCCGAGCGTTTTTATTGCTTCTTATTCTCCCTGCTGTCTTGGGATTCCTGCAATTGCATTATGCACCCGAATGCCGTTTTGTGCGCGGGCAAGCTCATTGTTCTTCCTGGCCAGCATGGTCGGGAGGTTTGAGAGCTCCAGCGCAGGCCGAGGAGGGACTCTGCTGCTAAAGGAGGAGGGGCCCGGGCGTTCGGTGAGCCAGCACTGTGCACAGAGCGTCCTCGGTAAGCCTGCGTAGGGGGTTGCAGATTTAGAACACCCCCCACCCCCACCCCGAGCACAGACAGCGTCTCATAACTGGGTGAGCTCACATCAGTCTCCTGTGCCCCCAGGAGCACACCCTAGTGTAACTGGCAGGGGTGGGGTCTCGCTGCCGCCTCCAGGGGACCCACAGACTGGGGGACGCGTGCCAGGTCCAGGTGACAAAGTTGGGGTGATTTGCAGATTTTAGACCCAGGGGCCCTGAGACTGGGCACCTCATCCCAGACTGTGGAATGCTTTTTCCTTGACAGCAGGCTTCTGGACGTCAGACCCTTTGTGAATGCCGTTTGTTGGGTAGCATTTGAGATTGAGGTCAGATATAGTCATGGAGGTCACCTAGCGTCCTCCCGTGAAGCCAGGGCAGACCCCTAACAGTAGGCTGCAGGGGTGTGGGGGGCAGGGACTGCAGCTGTCGGTGCCCAGGACAGCCAGGCTGGGCTACTGCTGTTTGTCACCCCCGCCACCGTGGAAACGGGATCTTCCGTAAGGATGAAGACAAGACGCTCCCCAGGGGCTGGCCACTGGGTGGACGTGCTGTGCCCATCCCCATCGGCTTGCAGACACCGCCGCTGCTGGGTCTGTGCCGGGGGTCCCAGCGGATGTGGGTGCTGACTTCCAGAGCCCACAGACCAGGCACCAGGGTCCATGTCCATGACTGTCCTCTGCCCCAGATGAGGACCCGGGCTGGAGGTCGAAAGCGGGGAGGCCATGATGCCTTCCCTTCAGTTCCTGCATCAGGGACGCTTGAACCCAGAAGTGGGGCCCTGGAGAGTCAGGTGTCAGGGAGGAAAGCCGCAGGAGTGGGCTGTGCAGGGTGCAGGCGGGTGCTCACTGCAGAACAAGACACGGGAGGCACACACTTGCTGTGACCTAAGGAGCCGTAAAGCAGAGGTCCTACTGGGCCAGAGGAGCCTGCTGCCCGGTGGGGCAGGGGCTGAGGTCAGGAGGAGGGAAGGCAGGGGTGAACCTTCATGCAGGCCACGTGGGCTATTGTGAGAGTTCACACCTGGATAGGCCTGGGCCGTTGGCTCCTGTGCTTGCTTCGCCCCCCACCCCCACCGGCCCGCCCCAGCGGCCGAGGGGATCTCAGGAAGAGCGTGAGCCAGGGACATCTGCCTGTTCCTCAGAGCCAGGAGATTCCAGGCCTGGGAAAGGCCACAGTCTTTAGGCCTTCGGGGCCCACCCCCAAGGCCACAACCCTCTCCCCTCCCCCTCCTCCCTTCTTAGAATGTGCCTCCGAGCCTTTGCGCTGCTGGCCTCCTTGGATATCTTTTCCTCTGGTTGTTTAAAGTTCAGTCCTTGGGGCGCCTGGGTGGCTCAGATGGTTAAGCATCTGCCTTTGGCTCAGGTCACGATCTCCAGGTCCTGGGTTCGAGCCCCATGTCGGGCTCCCAGCTCAGCGGGGAGTCTGCTTCTCCCTCTCCCTCTGCCGCTCCCCCTGCTTGTGCTCTCTCTGCCTCTCTCTCTCTCTCTAATAAATAAATAAAATCTTAAAAAAGTAAATAAAGTTCAGCCCTCTGACACCCTGTCCAGAGTTCAGCAGCACCCCTCCCCGCTTCGTCTCCCCTGCTTTGCTTCTCTCTTCCCCGTGATCACTGCCTAAAGTGCCGCCTACCTTATGCTTTACTTTGCATTCTGTGGTCTGCCCCTCCTCTCGAATGGAAGCTCCTGGGGGCTTTGTCTTTCAGGTTCCAGAACAGGGCTGGCCCATGCAGGGGCTCCGGTGGTGCGTGGGGAAGGAGGGAGAGAGGAGGGGGGGAGAGGGGGACGCACCCCTCCCCAGCTCAGACTCGGGGGCCTGCAGCCTGGCTGCCTGCCCACAGCACCCCCACTTGGTGCCAGAGCCTCCCTTGGTCCTCAGATGCAGACATGGGTCGGCCTTTGCCTGCCCGACACAGAGTGTGCGGGCCGCTTCTTCCAGCCCCGCGTGCGGCAAGGGCAGGGGAGGCGACGTTCCCCAGGCACAAAGGATAACTTCGTAAAGCTGAATCTTATTAAAAAGCAGACAACATTTAAAACCAATTTGAAGTCGGTGAATGTTCACCCCCACCCCACGCATTTTAGCATCCACGACGCAGTCCCTTCCAAATCCATTTTACTCTGGTTTGAGCAGCTCTGCTCCATGGAAATGCCTTTAATCAGATTCCTCTCCTCCTCCCAGGCAGGCCGCTCAGGGTGGTGTGTTTATTTTCCAGACTTGCTAGACTGTATGCAAACAGGCAGCTGCACCTGCGCCAATGTGGCGTCTGTATTTTGGGCAAGGATCGAACACAAATACCCTATTTTAGGGTTCCTGGCCAGACTTTCCTCCTGTCCCCAAATCCCAAGTGCCAAATCCTTCTGCACGCAGTTAATTCTATAGAGTTAGCAGTTGCCTCTCTCCTCTTATGCTATTATTTAAAACAAGATTTCTTTGGCGAGAAAGATGCCTAGAAATGCCGCCTTCCTGGGTGGAGGGTCTGCCCCGGGTGCCTACGGTGATATTGGGTCTGTTCCAGGTGGGCGTGGTGGTTGGCACTGTGGCCCCACAAATAAGGGCTCTCATTTTAGGGACTTCCAGAACGAGCCTTTCATATACATTATCTCATTGAGTGCTTGCAAGAATCTTGAGGATTCATTAAAAAAACAAAAACAAAAACAAACAAACAAACAAACAAACAAAAAAAGATGTAAAAACTGAGATTTAAGTGAAGTGATGTGAATGGCCAGGGGCAAACAGGACGGAAATCGGACTGGTCCTAAACACTCTGAAACACTGCCTCCCAGAAGTAGACATGAGCTCTGTATTTGGTGTTTGGGTTTGAAATTGCTTCTTTTCTTATTTCTGAAATGGTAGATCCGTTGGTGTTGTGCGCACACTGTGCTGTGGGATTGTGTCAGCCGTCGAGGTGGGAGGTTTCCTTAGGCAGGTACCGCCGTGGGGGGACACGGAGCTGCTTGCGTGTGGGAGGGGGCCCGTGCGTGATTGACAACTGTCGGCTCAGGGCAAAGTGCTCCCGGCCACCAGACCTGGTCCTGGTAGGGGCAGGTGCAGCCGTGGTTACAAACAGCATCCGCCCAGAGAGGAAGGTGGATTTGAATGGTTTCATCTCCCTCAGGGGGCCCCCAGCTGCGGCCCAGAGGCCACATCCAGCCCAGCACCTGTTGTTGTAAATAAAGTTTTATTGGAAAACAGCCACGTCCGTTTGTTTATTAATTATTGTCTCCGGCGTCTCCTGCACTTTGACAGCAGAGTTGGGTTGGCGTGACAAGGACCAGGGGGTCCATAAAGCCTAAACTATCTGTATTCTGCCCCTTTATAGAATTACCTAAACCTTATCAAGCTCACCATTGCTGTCCTTCACCATCTACCCTTGTAGAAAACACGCTTGCCAAGCCCTGGTCTCCACTGGGTACTTGGTGTCTTGCAGAGAAAGTTCCACATGCCCCTGCCTTGGTCTCCAGACCCACCCGGCAACTGATGATCGGATGGAAGCTAAGCTGAGCACCACAGTTAGACGGGGGAGGAGCAGAATGAACTCCCAGGCGGGGAAGGACCTGCTTCCCCGGTATGGGAAGTCAGAGCACACCATCTGGAAGGTTCTGCCAGGCCCCAGCAGTGCTCCCCGCCTGGGTAGGTGGTGGGCGGTGCCCTTCTCTGTGCACAGGCCCAGCTGATTACAGAACGTGGCTTCCAAGCCTGGCTCTAGGGTCCATGACGGTGGCACATGGAGGGACATGGGACAGGGCTCGGTGCCCAGAGGACACAGGTGGGCACACCGGTTTACAGGGCAGAGGCAAGACATCTCCAGGAACTGAATGGGCATCGGGGTGCCAACGGGCCCAGGAAAGCCGCTCAGTCCACAGTGACTGACTCCCCCTGCCCAGGCCACCCTCCCCAAGTGAGCATCGAAACTGGTCACCCACCATTTCCCCTAGGACACCGCGGTCCCTGACCCTGCCCTGAGAGGCCCCACTGTGCCGGGCAGTGCGAGGAGACTCCATCTTTATTCATAAACCCCCCTGTCAGATGCGACTTTGACCAGGATTCAGGGCAGGACTTTAGACGTTCTCTGTCAGCTGTTTAATTACTTGATTTTGTTTGATTTTATTCACAAAATAATTAGCCTACTAAGCATCTAATTATTGCTAAGGCATGCATTATCGAGATCAGCGCTGCTCCAGGAGATTAGCAGACACTGCTGCCTCTGGCTCGCTCTGGGGATGCAACAACGTTTGGAAATTAGTTATTTTCTTTTAATAAGGTGGCTCCGGATTTATCCGGGTCCTCGGCAGCGGCCATGCCTTGTTTGTGCCTGGCTACATCTTCAGGCCTCCGTTTCTTTGAAAGACAACAAGGTTTCCAATTCAAAGTCGGCTTAGAAAACAATCACTCCCAGCTCAAGGGCAAAGCTCGCCTGTAATCCCGAGTAAACAGGGTGAATCTGTTATCTCTGAGCTCCTGGAGATTAGGGCGGCAGCCTCCCCTCCATTTATTAAAGGTGCAGGATCGGCGTGTCTGCGGCAGATACCGGCCGGGAAGGCTAATTAGAGAGATGGGCAGATAAATTGGATGCTTTATAATTTATCTAATCATGAAGTCAACTTTGCCCCAAGCGTGCCGTGCGTGCAGGGAGCGATTTCTATCTGGAATGTGCTCTGATGATCTGGGAAAGGAAGCTGCTGTGGGCTCGCTTCCCTGGCCCGGTGCTTCAGGAAGTCTCTGGCTGTGGCCTAGAGAGACGATGTGGTGTTTGCATCGGGCTCACCTCCGAGGGGACCGGTCCTGGTTCCACCGAGGCAAATGACCCGGCCTCCGGGAATCCTGTTTGCCAGCCCCCTGCCCGAGGAGGGCGTGGGGGAGCCTGGAGACCGGGAGACGCCCCTGTCCCCTGGGGAGATGGGCCCTCCTCCTCCTCCCTGTTTGGGGTCCAGTCCACCCCCCCGGAGGAGGTGTCACCCCGGGGCTGGAGTGGGTCTGTCAGTCGGAGGGTGAGGCCCCTCAGAGCTGTCCCCCCAAGTGCCCTTCGAGTTCACGGCTTTGGAAACTAGGGGTGTTCCGCTCCGTCCTGGGTGGGGAGCAGCCCCCCACCCTCCATGGCAGGCACAGCGGCATGCACGCTGGTGTGGGGCGGCTTTTCCCTTGAGAAGAAAAATCACTTTGATAGACCTATTTTTGTAATCTGTCAATTGTGTTAAACCCTTTTCAATTTGGGGGAAAAAAAGCCAGAGCTCCGGAAAAATCAATCTAGAGGTGAGGTCTCTTTGGAAAGAAGAATTATCAAGGGTTTCCAGACAGCAGTCTTTAAAGGCACAGTTGCAGGTCTGGAGTGCTGGGGTGGACAGGAAGACGGGGTGGAGGGAACCCAGAGTGTCCCCCACCGACTTCTGGCCACTTCTGCTGGCCAGGGAGTGGGGGGCACACTGACCGGAAAGACCTTGAAGGGCTCACATCTGACCCCCAGCCCCAGCCCCTCCGAAGGGGGCTGCCATGGACAGATGACAGGGGGCGGTTTATTGGGACCAGGGAATGGCTGGTGCCACATGCCACGGCGGCCCTGGAGGATGTGGGGTGCGAGGAACTAGCCAGCCCCTTGTGCAGAGTGGCTCTGTGCCCCTCCTCAGGGCGGTCTGGCTTCGCCGCTCGGCCTGGGCACAGGTGGCTCTGGGGTAATGCACAGGGCTGCATGCCTGCCTCTCCCTCATCAGGTGATGGCAATGGTGGTGCTTTTTCCCCTCTGATTGTGCATGGGGTACTTTTCCGATGGTTTCCAGTCTAGACGGCGTCCAGAGCACAGGGTAGTTATTCTCCCTTCCTCTGTGGCCCGCTCACTCCCCTCGGCCCATCAGGGTGGTGGCCGCGGGCTACAGTAACTGCGGGCTCCCAGTGCTGGGCAAGGGCAGCAGCATGGCTGTCTGATGCTCGCCGGGGGTGGGCTTGGCTGCGTACCATCGGGGGAGAACTGGGGGAGGGTCTGTCAGAACCCTTCGACCCAGAGGGAAGTCAGGGATCCTAAAGGAACAGGACCTTTGGAGGCCACCCTGCGGGGTGATGGGGGAGCTGGGGGCCCAGGCGGAGACATCCAGAAGGGTGGCCTGGAACCAGAGGCCGTGAGTAAGGTCCAGGCCCCACAGAGGCGGTTGACCAGGGAGCAGGGGTCTGAGCACCTGGGCGAACAAGTGGGCAGGAGCTGAGCTGAGGAACTGGGGGCAGCGTAGGCAGGAGGGTTGGGAGCCTAATGCTGGGCTGGCCTGGGCAAGGATCCACCCAGGCGCTAGAACTGGGCACTGAGTAGTGGTTACTGGGCACTGGGTGCTGGGCACCAGGTACTTGGCACTGGGTACTGGGTTACTGGGTACCAGTTACTGGGTACCAGGCCCTGGGCACCAGGCTCTGGAAACTGGTTACCAGGTACTAGGTGCTGGGTACTGGGCACCGGGCGCTGGACACTGGCTACCAGATACGGAGTGCTGGGCAGCAAGACCGACCCTGAGCCCCAGGCGCCTCTGCCCTCGCTGCTCTGTATGGAGAAGGGGCAGGGGCTGTGGAGATCCAGGTGGACTCAGCCCTCAGCAGCCTGCGGTCCACCAGGCAGAGTGCATGCTCGTGAGGCCCGCCAGGGGAGGGATGCGGGCGCGTGTGCTCGGGGCACGTGCCACCTTCATTCCTTGGGAGTTGAAAGAGTGGGAAAGTTACCTGAACCGCTTCTGGGGATGCAGGGCCTCCCTGGGAGCCTGGAGAACGTTCCCCCCAGCCCAGCGCCCCAGTGGCGTGGGGGTGGGGGCTCAGCTGTGTCCCTGTGCCCGGCCCGTCCCGAGCTCTGGGCCAGGAGGAGGCTTGCCCCTCCCCACAGGCCAGCCTCTGCCCCCTCCTGTGTGACACGGGCAGGACGTGGCCTCTGTGTCAACGTGTCCCCATCTTAAGTGAGGGGTGTAACCATGCTCTCTGTACCAGAGCGACCTGTTCTGTGTGCTCATAAAGCAAACGGAGTGACCATGAGGGGCGGTCTGGCGCATCTAGCAAGGGGAGGGACCCAAGCCGAGGAAGCCTCGTCTGCAGGTTGGACATGTGCACGTGGAGGAGCAGTGGCGGTGGCGTCCAGACTGTCCCCAGACCGCACACCTGGGTGGGGGTGCTCCCTGCCCCGCAGATGATTCCAACCTGCTCCGGCCAACAGACCCGGCTGTGCCGCGGCCCTGACACGCTTGTGTGCACGCGTGTGCGCACGAGCCCGCAGGTGGGACGCGCAGAGCTGTGGAGGGAAGATCTGCAGTCAGCCAACACGCATCCAGGAGGCCGGACGCCCGAGTTTCCGCTGCCCTTCCGAGGGCGCCGCGTGGTCCCGAGGATCCAGAGCACCGTGGGCTCCAGAAAGCACGTAACAGCCGGCAGAGTGGGGCGTCAGCCCTGCCTGCCCCGCCTGCACGCACAGCCTGGCGCCCTGCCGGTGGGCGAGCAGAACGCCCTCCTCGCGGAAGGGGGATGGGAGCTGGGAAGGGGCGGCTGGTCCTGAACGCCAGTCCCACGAGCCCGGTAGGAAAGTAGCCGCCGGCAGTGGCCAGCAGGACCTCGGGGGCCCTGGCGATGGAAGAGTCTGGTGGCCCCCGTCATCTTTCACGTGGATCCCGTGTGTGTGTAACATATATACACAGCACACACGGAATGCACATTGTACATGCATGCATAGTATGGGGAATAAGAGGAATGTCACAGACTTGCTACGTAATCTCATCCTACGCCAGTAGCACGCTGCCCCAGTGACTGCTGACCACGCTCACCGTCGGGAAAACACTGCCCGCCAGCCATGCCCGAGTGGGCGGTGGACAGCCCCACGCCCCCGGACATGCTGTTCTCTGGACAGGGTGCGCCCAGTGTCCGCCCGTGTGCCCTCAGCCCAGGCGGGTGCCAGGGCGTGTACGGAGGAACGGTGCTTCGGGGGCGACGAGCCATGGGGTCCGCAGAGCCGGGTGCCCGTCCGTGCCTCTCCCTGCCGCCCGGAGCTACTCCTGAACCCTCCTGAGTGAGGACCCTCCCTCGCCGACTGCCCTCCTGCGCAGCACATGGAGACCAAACTCATTAAGAAATAGCTAACAGATCATGGTATGAACAGTAATACCAAGATTACTAACCATCTGTTTACAGAAGTGGGTTAATGTTATTTTCAACCTGAGGATTTAGCCACTAATGATGTACAAATTACTGTTTTAAATTCATTTAAAACAGTTCCTCTGCATGAAGTCAAGTCACCTCGTGGATGCACACTTTGGTTCATTTCCGTCATATGTCTTTCAGCCCGTTGGGCAAGTTCCCGGCCCCCGGAGACTCGTACTAGGACAGCCAAGCGCTGCGTCACCTGCACCACCGGCTCAGTCCGTGGCACGGCCCGTGTGCGCCGCCGGCCCTTTGTGAAGGGTGCTTCCGGGGCCGTGATGCCCGCTTCCCTCCTCCCTCTTTATTTTTCCACGAGAACGCTGTCCTCACGCACGTCTCTGCCTGCGGGGTCCTCCGCGGACGCTGTCCATCCAGGGACGGAGCGCCCGGAGTGGATGAGCCCGCCGTCACATTTCCGACTTCAAGAAAACTCTGCACTTGGGTCCACAAGACGGACACAGTGAACTGGCCGCACCTGGAAAACGGTGCCCACTTGCCTGCAAGGGCGCCGCTGAGATAGTCTCTATCCTGGTGGTTGTTTTGACTCCGGGTGGGTGAGGATTGCCATCTTGCTTTAGTTGCTGATTCCTAAAACTTCCGACGACCTTAGTATCCGCTAGTAACACAGAGCTGGAGGCTCTGCCCCGTGCCACGCACCGCCGGCCATGAGAAGTTCCCGGCGACACCCCTTCTTCGGAGGAGGAGACAGACAGAGGGTTAGTGCCCGGCCCCCGGGCACACACCAGGGAGCAGCGGAACTGGGCCCGGACAGGGCAGCGGCTTTTGGAGGCCTGGCGCTCTGCCGGGTTCTGAAGGGCTGGGCAATGAGTGGAATCACGAACTCCAAACACATGCCCACATCCGGCCCCAGGACCTGTGAATCGGCCCTTTTGGTGCAAAAGGCCTTTGCAGATGCAGTCAAGTAAAGATGCGGTCACACCAGACCTACGTGGGCCCTGATGCAGTGACCGGTGACTTACAGGAAGACACAGAGACACGGGATGGCCACGTGAAGACAGGTAGATGCAGGGGACGCGGCCACGAGGCCAGGGACCCAGGAGCCCCAGACACTGGGCAAGGCAGGGTGGACCCTCCCCAGATCCTCCAGAGTGCTGCCCACACCTGATTTCAGACTCTGGCTACAGACAGGGGGCGAGTAAGCATTTGTGGTCATTTGCAGCCCCAGGGCACTCGGGGCTACTTCTGGAACCAGTGGCCTGGTGGGGGACTCTGTACTTCTCCAGGAGGCCCAAGGCACGCCCCCCAGAACACGAGAGAGCTGGGGCACCCCTGGTCTTCCACCTGTGTGGCGCCGCTTTTCACCACCTGTGGTTCCTGTGGGGTGCACCTCGCTGCCCCGCCGGCCCCCGGGTAGAGCTGCAGATGGGAGCCTGGCCTGGGCCTCCAGCCGGCCTCGCTCTCTGCACTGTGCTGGCTCGTAGGTAGGACCTGGTGCCCCTGGACCCAACTTCCAATGACAAACTCTCTGGATCCTGTCTGCCCGTCAGGCTATGTCTGCCGCCCGGTGCTCAGCCCCCGGGGGCTGGGAACTGCCCCACCCCAGCTGGGCACCCCGGTAAGGCCCCCGTGTCCCTCTGGACACTCTCTCTGCACGCTGCAGGATCCTGGGGAGGCACGTCCCCGGATGTCCATGCCCCCGGGAACCTAGGCCGAGGACCCACTGGCCTTCAGCGCAGCCTCTGTAATCCCGTGGTTCCCCAGTCCGTGGTCCCCACCCAAGGGGCTCCTGGCCCACCTCCTGCCCGCCCCACGGTGATGTTTCCCGGGGTCTCTCCCTGAGCCGGTGGGTGGGGGTGGGCATAGGGAAACCTCCTGCTGTCTGCAGGCCCTGCTGGGGCTCATGATGGAGGCGGACCTGCCCTGGCGTCCTTCTGGGGGGCCGTGCAGGCCTGGGGACAGAGCAGGGCCATGCTGCTCCCCACCTTGTCTGGCACCTCCTCCCCAGATGCCTGCCCTGCTCCTGTCTTGTCTGATCCCAAACCCCCAAAAAGGCCAGTCCAGCATGTCCTTCCTTCCCCGACTCCCTGGACTCTGCCCCCGCTGACCTGGCCCAGCGGTCACCTTGGGGGGACAGGAAAGCCCTCTGTGCCCTGCCCAGCCAGCGCGGCAGCGGGACGGGCGTTCATGCGTGTCCATCGCGGACCTTGGGGCTTCAGCCCAGCTTCCTGGCTTGTCCGGGGAACCTCAGAGAGGACGTAATCTTGCAGAAATCAGACGAATCTCCCCTTCTTTGTTGATACGTAAAAGCTCAGAGCCTGCGTGTTGGTCCCCACTTCCCGGACATGCAGCTAGCCTCTGTCCTTTCTTCATCCGCCAGCCTGACATCGCCGGCCATCAGGAGCCCAGCTGAAGGGCTGCAGAGAGCCCACGCCACGCAGGCCACGCTGCTCACCTGGCGGCTCCTCGGGTTGTTAATTCGGGCCCCTGATGAGAAGAGCAGGTGTCCTCCTCTGCAGCTTCTCAAGGGCACACGGGCACGGGGGTGCGTGGAGGTGAGGCTGCGCTCCAGGGAGGACGGCTGGACCAGGCAGGAGCGTGAGCGAGGAGCTGGCACAGACCCGCCCGCCCGGGCGGTGGCCCCAGCAGGTGCTCGTGTCAGGACACTGTCTGTCCCCATCCCTTCAGTGGCTGAAGCCATCAGTCTGGCATCTCCACGGGAGCACGGAGCTGGAGACACAGCTGAGACGGGGTGAGCAGGTGGACACCGGAGATCCAAGGACGCTAAGTCCTTGGGAGCAGACGTCACTGGGGCCTCAGGAGGCTGTCTCCCCGCTCATCCAGGCGCCAAGTCCAGGCGCATCCCAGTGTGTGTGCAGAGAGGTGACCACTTCCTGGGGACAGGGCATGGATCCCCGTCGGGCCCCAGCACTGACGTGAGCCCGGCCCTCCCTGCCGTGCGTGGGGCGGGCATGGACATGCTGGTGTTGACGGGACGAGCAAGGTGCCTGTCCAGCTCTGTCCCCTGGGAGACCCCAGCCCTGGGCCCCGGGCCCCAGCCCCCAGCCCCGCACAGTGCTGCTGAGAAAGAGGCACACCGAGGCTGCACCGAGCCTGTGCTTCACTTGCCGGCAGCCGTGGCCAACGCCTCAGAGAGAGGCCACGGAAATCAGGGCCGTCCCGGGACACTTGTCTGAGCCTCCAAGAACCCAGTGAAGTGGGCATTGTCACTGTCCCCGTCGTCACAGAAGGGAACAGAGGCACAGAGCGTGACCTGCTCGAGGTCAGGCAAGTGGATGGTGGCAGGAACAGGATTGAGCCAGGCAACCTGCTGGTACCTCGGAAGCTACCCAGACAACGGGCACTGCGAGGACCGTCCTGAATTCCTGGCTCACAGGTCGGTGGCCGCCGGCCACGTGTGGCCACCGAGCACCTGAGACGTGGAAAATGCTCCCTGGAGCTGAGCGTCTGCTTCAGTTTGGCTGACCTGCCTCTCTGCAGCAAGTGGCTTGCGGTGCTCGGCGCGGCTCAGGAGCATCTCCATGCGCCCTCCTCATCCTGCTCACCGTCCGGGGAACCTGGTCCAACCAGGCCTCCACCCCGGCAACCTGCCCCTCGATCGCTCAGCCTCCCCGCTGGGGTCTGGGCCCCCCGTGTGCAGCTGTCTGGGATGCTCCCACCTAGGCAGACGCCTCAGCGTGCCCCTGGTCTGGCGCCCCAGCCTCCTCCTGGCCCGTCACTTGTCCCCTCCGTGCGGCAGCCGAGACAGGGCTGCATCCCCTGCGCCCCGAGCCACGTGCTTTCCCTGCGTCCCTCCTGCAAGGACCCCCGGCCCCCGTGTGGGCACCACCTTCCACCCTCACAGAACGCTGTCTGACTCGGGATGAGGGTGCGTCAGCGACCCATCCCATCCCCCATGTAACCTATAGGGGCACCGCCAGGCCAGTGCAGGTGTCCCCAAAATGGGGACATGGCCACTGTCACCGGACATGCTTGGCTCGAGCCTAGGCTGCCCCCCTGTCCCGCCAGATCCCAGCTGAGCCTCTCGGGGGCTGATGGGGACGCCCGCCTCGTCGGGGGCTTGGAGGAGGAAGGGGGGCCACCTGGGAAGGCAGCTGGCACAGCGCCTGGCACACACCAGCGATCATGATGACGATGATTATCATTATCCTAAGATGAGCAAGAGTACCACACGTCCCTGAGAGTGTGAAGTAAGGTCTGAACAAAGGGAGAGACTTCCTATGAAGGAAGCTCAGGTCACGTCTCTGGAAGCCTGGGCTCAGACAAGCCAACACTGGTGGTCCTGGGCACCCCTGGGGCCGCCTGTGCTGGGGTCCGGGGGGCCCGGGGGGGTCCCAATCGATCCGCTGACACGTAAGCAGGGACCAGCAGAGACTGGGGGATCAGGGGACGGCATGAGCCCAGGGAAGCAACTCGTGGCCCATTGGACACAGGGCATGTCTGTCCATCCACTCAGCACACGGGGCGCGCAAACCCACGCGAGTAAGGAGAGCTGGAGACAAGACACAGCCCAGGGAGGAGCAAGGAGGGGGCAAGGGACCAGATGCCGAGGGGCCAGCAGGAGCATCTGCAGCTGGAGCTCCAGCAAGAAGTGAGGCTCCTTGAGCCACAGCAGAGGCATGAGGCCCCCGTGGGGATCGGGCCAGGGGTGCAGGTTGGTGGAACACCCTCCTGAGGAGGGTCAGACCCCGTGTCCTCACTGCAGCTTGAGTACACCCAGCAGTGACCCTCTCAGAAGGGGGACACAGGCTCGCCTCGAGGCCAGGACACCGTGGACCGCGGAGCGCAGGGGGCAGCAGGGGCACACCATGGAGGAGGACATAGGGAGGCCAGCCCCTGGCCCTGTTCTGATGGGGCCCCAAGGAGAGGCGTTTGGATCCACACTCTCCTCTCCCGCATCTTCTCCAAGGACCCGCCAGGCCCGGGGGAAGTCCACAGAGCTTCCCATCAGCATGTCCTCAGATAGCGGGGAACCAGGAACACGAAGACAGGGGCCACGTCGTTCTGTGGGGAAGGGTCTCGGGGGTGCTGGAGGCGCCCGCATGGGGCAGAGAGAGAGAGCAAGCACCACACACAAAACCACACATCGTGGCTCTAGAGCGATGAGGAGGGTCTCAGCGGAGCACAGAGACGCAGAGAACAAGAACCAAACTCTGAAAACAGAGATACAGAAGCAGACACAGAAACCACATGCGAGAAGCCAACGGTGGGGAGACACGGCGTTCAGAACAGGAAACAAGCCACATGGGGATGGGCAAGGCAGCAAGAACGGGAAACCCGGGGGGGGACAATACAAACAGATGATAAAGGTCCCGGGGGTCGCAGGACTCCGGGTCAGAGACTGCCCGTGCAGAGCGGGGTCCCCGGATGGATGGACGGATGGAGAACGGACTCCAGAAACACATCCTTGTGAGATTTCAGAGCATCCAGGATGAAGGAGACACAGCACGGTCGGGGGAAAGGAGGTGAGAACAGGTAGCAGGGAGAAGACCCAGAGTCAGGGGAGCATCGCGTCCTCGACCCCCGTGGGGGCGCAGGGAAGGAGCGCGCCTTCCACGCCGTGTGGGGCAGGGGTGTCCAGCTGCACTTCTGGAGCTGGTGGAGCGGCCCATCACATCCGAGGACAGACGTGCAGGCTGCGTACTGTCATCCGCACTTCCCCAGGGAACAACGGGACATGCTGCCCTAAACTCAGGGGTGTCCTCGGAAGGTGCTGACCCCACAGCAGGGCCGCCCACCAAGCAGGGCAGGCGGTCCGGGTGGGACCCCAGAGCCCCATGTGCGGACCGCACTGGTGGGACCCCCGCCAGCGTTCTGATACACGTGGGGCAGGCACAGGCCAGAAACGCTAAGGTGGGGCAGCCCACGTTCACCAGAATGGCAGGCCGGGCGACCGCCGAGGGCGCGTGCATGGGGCGCGGGCGCGGAGGGTGGCCCGGCTCTGGGGGTACAGCCCCTCCGTGGGCAGGTTGTCGGGTTTGCAGGGGAAGGTGCTGGGGAAGGAAACCATCATCTTCCGTGAAAGGAAATCAACGGATCTATAATCCGCAAAAGGAAAACCAAGCAAAAGTGATGTAGGCACGTTTTTATGGAAAAAAGGGAGGATGGAAATTACTTGCCTCTGAGGAGCAGGATGGAGCAGAACGAGCCGGGAGCCCCAGCACCCCACCCGGAGGGAGGCCTGAAGACCCAGAGCTGTGGGCAAGACTGGCTGGGGGCCGCTGAGCGGCAGCCCGGGGTCTTCTGGCCACACTGTCCCCAAAATGTGGATGTTGGGGACCCCAGACTGAAGAATGGAGACAGATCATTAGAATCCCCCTCAATCCTTAAAGATGACAGTTTCGTCTTCCCCTCAAAGGCAGAAAACCATGATGCAAATTCTCATCCTGAAACAATGCGGGAGCCCTGCCCGTGAATGTGCCAAACCCGCAGCCCCGCTCCTCTTGGGGTCAGAGGCTCCGTGACCAGCGTGTGAGCAGACGCCTGTGTCTTCCTCCTTCAGCTTCCAGGGTTGACCTGGAACCCGAGACCCACCACACTGCGGGAGGGGAAAGAGGCCCAGGGTCAGAACAGCTGGGTTCACACACACGAGTCAGGGCCCCCAGGGCCCCTCCCTGGGCTCACACGGGGTTCTGGGGAGAGGGCTCAGGGCTCCCACGGGGAATGATGATGCTGTGACAGTATCCCCAGCATGCACATGCATGCACACGGGACAGACACACCTTCCACATGCACTCACCTAGATGCACGTGTGCACACACGGACACATACCATCCAGCACACGTGTGTGCACATACATGCACATGCATGGACTTCAGCCGAAGACCCTCATGTCTTCTCATAGGCTGCTCTGTTTGGAGTGTGTGTGCAGTGCAGACCCCCGAGAGCCCCCAGCTGTTCTCTGAAGGTCAACAGCTCCATTTCCCAAAGAACAAAACTAAAGCAGGTTGATGTCTTTATACCCAGGAAGCTTAAGGCCTCCTCATGACCTGACCTGAACTGACCAAGGTCACCCTACACACCACCAGCAGTGAGCAAACATGTCCCAGAGGGTGGGCTCATCTTCCAAGGCATCCGGGGAATTCTGCCTGTAGCCCTGGGCTCGCCTGCTTATCCACTGACTGAACATCCACCCAAACAGGCAGCCCCTGCCCTCTGGGGATGGACCCCTGGGTCCTTGTAGGACAAAGTGTGGCCAGGAGCATGGACCATCTCATGAAGACCTTTCAAAGCAATGGCAGGTGTCCCTGTGTCACAGAACCCCCAGGAGGGGTCTTGGGCAGAGGCGGGGCCATGGTCCTCCCGGCTCAGGGACAGCTGGTGGGAGCAGGCCCTGAGTCCCCACCCAGAACTGGGCGTTTGAGTCTATAAGTGGCCAAGGTTCTGGTTCCTTGGAGTCTAGGGGAACCTGTCACTCACCTTGGGGTGAGTGTCACTTGTGGGGAAGGAGGCCCAGGGACTCAGGGCAGCCTCTTCCTTTCCAGGAGAAGGCGTGGGGCCGCCACCATCTGGAGTGCTGGGGGTCATGGCGCTAACCAAACATTTACTGTGGTCTGTGCACAAGGAGAGACCAGCACCCCGTGGGAAGCGTAGAGCTCTTTCCGTGTGTACAAACAGCAAGAAGGCCAATCTGCAAAGACAACTCAGGAAGACAGATGCCCCACTTGGCACCTCCGTTGGCAGCCTGCACTCTCCGCGGCTCTGAGCATGTCCAGGCCGCTGGGGAACCTGGCAGGCCAGGAGGGGCACACGGGAGACTCCCCAGCGGAGACGCTCCATCTTTGCTGCTGGAGCTCCAGAGAATTCCCGAGGGCTGCTGGGTTGCCACTACGGGAAGGGTCCCCACCCCCTGTAATCCAGCAGCCCAAAGCTGCCTCCGTGGTGCACGAGGGATGCCCCTCCCGGGCCCAGCTTTACCCGTGGTCGGCCACCATCTCGGCACGGGGGCCCCTTGCTCCCGTGGTGGACGGGCTGCCCCCTCCATGATGGGTGGGAGAGAGAAACCGTCTCCCAGACTGCACTCTCCACAAACAGAACCACGGACCCGTCCACCCCAGCATGGGCAGCCCTGGGCCCCACGCCAGCCCCAGGACGGCCCCATCACTGCAGTTCTTGCCACTGCGTCCAGGTGCATCATGAAAAAGCAGCTCCTGTTGGCACCAAGAAATGGTTGAAATGGCAGGTTTGGGGTGGCCACCAGCTGTTTCCGTCATGCTCTGGCCACGCCCCACGTGAGCCCCGTGCTCCCCGCTGAGCCAGGAGGGTGTGCCGATGGGCAGGTGCACATGGGTGCTCAAGTGCAGAATGGGGACAGAATGCCTGGCCACCTGGCCCTCCTCTGGCCCAGTTTCTGCTGCTTAGGGACCTGCGCCCCATTGGCCCCTGTGTCTGGGAAGCACTCACCTGCCTTCACATGCGACCCTGCGACCCCTGCCATGCCCGGCGCTCTCAAAGCTGCAGAAGGATGGGCATGGGGCCCTGGGCCGAGCCGCCAGGCTGCGCCCACAGAGTGAGGGCCACGGTGGCCGGGGGGAGGACAGCAAGCAGCCTCCAGGAACTGGCTCAGGGCTCTGGTTGCGAATTTGAGCAAGTCCTTTGTGGAAGCCTGAGAAGAATGTCCCGCTAGGAAGGGACCGCGCCGAGCACGGGTGGAGATTCGAGCAGAGCCAGCATCCCCTGGCCAGCACCCAAGCGGAGGGGAAGCCTGCTCTGCCCAGCCCCGTGGGAGCCGGGTGGTGCCAGCGAGCGGGGTAAGCCCGGTCGGACGGTGTGTCGGCAGCTGATGGGAGCTGCCCGGGGCAAAGTACCCACTCATTTCCAAGCATGCGGTTGGTCTTCTTACTATTACCTCCCGAAGTGCCGAGTTCAAGAGCCCCTCTGGGGCGGATGAGAGCCAGTTTCCCGGACGGCCTGCCCCGGCAGGAGGTGCATGCGCAGGGCCTGCAGCTGTGGAGACGTGCGACGAAGGCTGGCGGTGACTTCCACCCGCCGCTAGCAACATCGGAGCTAAAGCCAAGGCCTGAGAGGTCAGTCCGGTGGTGCTCAGAGTCCTGCAGAAAGCCACGGTCCCAACGCACTGCGGTGAATTGTGCTCACTTTATGCATATGAGCTGTTATGGATTTTATGACCGTGTTAAACACCATGCAGGCCCCGTCTCCCGCCTGCGACTCGGCCCTCAGGTCAAAGGTGACACAGCTCTGGCAGCTCGTCAGGGCTTTGGTGGGTGGACCCCCCCCTTGTTACCCAGGGCCTCCAGACTCTGCTTCCCTGCAAGGCAAGAGCAGAGGGCCCCGGGCAGAGACAGCACCCCGGGGATGGGTGGCTCGGAAGCAGGCTTCTCCTGCCAACCCATGGACTCGCAGCTCTTCCCCACGCCCGGTCTTCCTCCTGAAGCTGAGATGCTGCTCCAGAGAGGGAGGGATGTGTCCGTGTGCACCGCAGTGGAGCCGGCAGGTGGTAGACGGACAACCTGCTCCCACGGGCAGGACCCGCCATGCGTGGGCAGCACAGGGCTGCAGGGGGACCCGCCTGTGCCCGAAGTCCTCTGGGCTTTATATCCTTTCTAAAGACGGGGCTGTTGGGGCTGGGGGAGGGCAAGTGCCCTGAAACACCAGGTCCCTGCCCACCTCCACCTCAGCAGAGCAGACGCTCACCCTCCGTGGAGCTGGTGCAGGGAGCCCAGACTCCGACCCACCTGCCCAGGGTGGAGGCAGAAGCACCAGCTATTGCTTCTGGGGTTCAGGTAGCCAACTGGTCCAGGTTCCTGGGACCTCCCCATTGCCCTGCAACCCTTCAGTGCCCACTCATGGGGTGCAGTTGCACTTATGGGGTGCAAGGAGGCCCCCACTCCCCAGAGGGCTTCTCCCTCACTGGCCGAGACCCAGCTCCAGGAAGTGTCCCCCCCAGGCTGTCAGCTCCAGGAAGTGTCCCCCCATGCTGTCGGCTCCAGGAAGTGTCCCCCCCAGGCTGTCGGCTCCAGGAAGTGTCCCCCCAGGCTGTCTGCTCCAGGAAGAGTCCCCCCATTACTAATGCTGTATAGGATGAGGATCATGTTTTGGGGGTGAGGATGGGGGCAGGGAATAGTGAGCAGGACCCCATTGCCCAGCAAGACATCAAAATGGCAATGAACAAACTTTACGGTGAACACGGCTTGGCGGGCTCCTCTCTCGGGGGAGATGGGCGTGGAGTAGGGTGATTCTCTGAGGCTGAGGCAGGACCCTGCCCCATCGTCCCAGGGCCAAGTCTGGGGACAGCCCATCCCTGATGGAGTGTGGGGGACCTGGGGCAGGGCCACCAGGAGGGGGGATCCCTGGCTCATCACCGTCCATCACACTGGCCCAAGGGGTGTGCATCCTGCCTCACGGGCCCCTTAATGCTGCTTTCACTGTTATTTACATATTTGGGCAAGGACGGAGACTGATCTGCGTTGCTAAGTAGGAATAGTGTTATTCTGGCACAGAAGGAAGTCCTAAATAAAAGCATTACCATAAAGAAAGCATAAGTTATTCCTCTAATGTATTCAGAATGTTCTTGCCTGGCGTGCAGATCCATGTAGCTCTTAATAATTCCCTGCCTGTCTAGCATCAGTACACATGTGATATTGATTTTTGTTCTCACCAAGTGTAAGAAATATACATTTTATTTACTCTTTAAGAAATCCCCAACACCCATGGGCTGTTGCTTTACAGCGAGCACGGTGCTCAGTAGTCAGCTCGAGGGGGTCCGGGGCAGCCAGACTCCCGCCCTCCTGCTGAAGACACGGCTGCCTCAGCTGGACATGGTTCTGCGAGGCTGTCCAGGGAGGGGCTGGCCTGCCAGGGCAAAGGCAGGTGCTGATTCCAGGGACCCCTGGGGACGCCCCATCTTCACTGCTGATGTCCTCACGCTGTGAGGCCGCTGACCCTGCTGGGCGTGGGGTTGGCCACCTCCGGGAGCCGCTCACTTGTCTGACACGGGAACCTCCGTGCACTGAGGCCCCAGGGCAGGTGGCTGTGGCACACGGATCGCTTCTACCCCCTAGAGGCCGGTTTCAACTTGCTGGCTCCGGCCGAGCCCTGGAGGCGAGATGCTCGGTGCTCGGGGAGCAGGCCTGGGTGCCCTGCAGGCCGCGAGCGCCAAAGCTCGGGGTCGGGGCCATGTAGCCCCTCGCCTCCTCGGGACAAGGCCCAGACCTGTTGAGTTGGCCGTGGAAGTTCGTGGACTCTAAGAGCCGTCAACAATGCAAAGTGCAACCAGCAACACACAACACAACGGCCTCTCCCGGCCCTGCAGGCTCTTGGTTTCTGCATCTGCCCGCTCCCCCGCCCGGAGCCCCCGAAGCTGTCCTGTTCCCGCTCACCTGCACCTGGCCCACAGCCCTCAGTCTGGCCTCCGTCCTCACCGCCCCGAAGGGCCCTCTGCCCCCTGCCACCTGCCCCACCAAGGACCACACCCAAGGGCGTGTGTTGCCCCTCTCCCCCCACATACCCTCCCCAACTCCATTCTTTCGGACCCCAGACCTGCCTGCCCTGCGGCCCTCCGCCCTTCACAGTCATTCTGGAATTCTGGCTGCAAGCTGTGTCCTCTCCTCAAAGACGCTCCTCTCCACCGGCTGCGTGTGGATGGAAGATGGGAACAGGGCCACCAGACCAGCCTGCGGTGGCTAAGGGGACGGGGCTTCCCATCACCGAGCATCATCGTGGACCCGCCCCGGGATGAAGCAGCTCAGCTAATTTCCGAAACAGCCGGGATGACAGGACTGCTATCACCCCCACGTTTCAGACAACCAGGCAGCCCCGGGAAACCGTGAGGACAGCAGTGGGTGCTTGCTGAGCCCTCCTCACGAGCCGGCCGCTGTCCCGGGTGCTCACCATCAGGTCACCCGTGGGGTCGGGTCCGTCCAGTTTTACAGGAGCAGAAGCAAACTGACGGCTGGTGAGGAGAGGACCTGGGCTGCCACAGTGTCCTGCAGGCCTGGGCAGGGAGGCAGGACAGAGGGACAAGGGCCCTTAGGAAAGGAGGGAAGTGTCCCCGTGAATGCACACACCCGCCCTGCAG
Organism: Callorhinus ursinus; assembly: GCF_003265705.2. Classification (NCBI taxonomy): domain Eukaryota; kingdom Metazoa; phylum Chordata; class Mammalia; order Carnivora; family Otariidae; genus Callorhinus; species Callorhinus ursinus. The sequence continues at coordinate 1,171,317 of NW_027397110.1, read as the reverse complement.
GGTGGCCAGGCCAGGGGAAGCAGGGCGGGCAAGGCCTGGGTGGTGCAGGCAGCTCCTGGCTGGACGGGTCCTTGGTCCCCAGGATCTGTATGCAGTCCCTTCGGGCTTGTCCAGGGAAGACACACGCGTGTGCTCAGGGGTCATGCGTGTCGGGATCACTCACTGTTCCCCGGTCCTGGGCGCTGTGGGTCTGTGGCTCACACAGGAGAAAGGAGCGTCCAGCAGTGAGATGCGTCTATATTCTAAAATACAGCTTCTTGGTGCTTACTCCAAACTTAGGTGAACATTCCTCCAAATTTTCTTCTATGTTTCCTCTATGTTCCTATGTTTTACTTTTAGGTAGTTGATCTATCCTAAATTTATTATAATCATGAGGTAGGAATGCTTTTTTATTCTGAATGGACAGCCACTTAGGTTGGTGCCAAGACAATAAATTGTTCTTTCTTCATGAAATGCAGAGCGCACAGTGGGCCGGGCTTCCGTGGGGGGCTGTGCGTGGACACTGCTCTGCTCTGCACATCTCTGTATGGATGCCGGGGCCAGATTTTAGCTGCCGGGCGCCGAGCTTCGAGACCTGCGAAGGTGAGCGTTCCCTCACTGTTAACCTCTCTCTGAATATCCTCGGACGAGGTCTTAGTTAGTCCTCCATGTGAAACCCACCTTGGTTCTGCCTGGGATGGTTTTCTATTCCTACACTAGTTCAATAAACAATAAATCCTTAAAGCTAAATGCAATAAAACCCCAAGGCCCAAGCTGCATCTTTATCACATTGAGTTTTCCTAGAGGAGACAAAGTGCCATGTCCATGCCTTTCTTGTTCAGTTACTATGACATCCGCGTCTCTTACGACATCTTTGAGCAGGAGAACACTTTCCAGGTCCGTGTGGAACAGTGAGCTGCCGGTGCAGAAAAAGCTACTAATTGCTATTTATTTACTTTGTATCCAGCTGCACTAACAATCACATTTTGCTGGAGTAATGCACTTATTCCGTGCAATCTCAAACAGGAGGTGTGTCTGTAAGGGGTGTTCTGCGTGCAGTTTCTGTGGATCCTGACCCTTCCCAGAGCCTCTGGCCTGGAGTCTCTGAACTGTGCATGATAGAGAGGAAGGCATTCAGTGCTCCTGTGTGCGCGTGCACGCGTGCCTGTGTGAACACATGCACGTGCACGCGCACACGCCCAGGAAAACAGGTGCCACTGACAGTGAGCAGATTCTCCGACGCCAAATACCCCATTCATTCACAAAGCGCGTAAAGCGGGGGCCAGAGCCGATCTGGGTCCTGCAGCAGGAAGCCTCTGGGAGCACGCTCAGAAACCCGAGAATCAACCACCCCTAATGGGCAGGGCCTCCGAAAAGCAAGCAGACACATAACACAACTTTAATAAGGGTGTGAATAAGTAGGTGGTTTAAAGGAGGGAAAATGTTAGTAGCTGCCCAAGCTCGATTTTATTTTACTGATAATTATATTACTAGCCGTCCTACCCGACCAGGGCACCAGGCCCTCCTGACGTCGACGGCCAAAATGAGAACTTCTTTGGAAGCATCTGGAAATCTATAAATACTAAAAAGACATATTCTTTTTTGACTCAGAAACCCCGGAGAGGCCGCCACTGGGCAATGAGGGGGTTCCACCGTCCGCAGCTGGTCCACCTCGCCATCTGGACTTGAGTCAGAGGGCAGCCCTTGTCCACACCGGCCCCTCGTCCTCCAGGCGCAGCTGGAACGTGGCATCCTGGGCGCGGCTCCTCCCTCCCGCCTCTCTGTCCTCCCACTAGCTCCTTCCTCCTCCCAGAGGTGCATCCAAGGCCCTGTCTTCAGGGAGCCTGGATCCCACGGTCACCTGTGCCCTGCAGCTGCGAGGCCCCAGGCAGGCACTCTGTCCTCAAGGGAAGCCGCCCTGGAGGGGCACACTGGGCCCAGCGCGACGCAGTGATGCTGGGTTCAGGCTGCTCTCGTGACAGATCAGGCCCTGGGCTTGCGCTTGGGCCCTGTGGCGCGTCCCCCATCATTTCATTGTTCCAACCCCTGCCGGTCACATTCTGCCTCATGAGCAGGGTGGACACTGCTCAGGGCCCTGGGGGGCGGGCAGCTCTGGGGCAGAAGAAGGAAAGAGCAGCGTTTGCACAACCTCCCCGAGGTCTCCCTCCCAACCGGCCCAGGGGTGTACTCTGGGAGGGCAGGGTGGAGGCGGCGCTGCTCAAGGAAGGGGGAGCTCCATGAGAGAGAGAGCTTGCGGGGCCGGCTGGCCTGGGCTGGCAGCGGCTGGTCGACTCTGCGGGAGCAGGAGGCTCTGTGTGGCTCCGCGCCCGTCTCCCTGCTGCCGGGACTGTCCCTGCCCCGTGGCCTTTTCCAGAGCGATTCCTCCAGCCGAGCTGCAGCTCTGTCTTCGCAAGTGACTTCAGCTCTGTGTTTTCCAGGAGGCTCAGTCCCAGCTGTTGGCAGAGGACAGCCTTTCCCTCCGTGTGCAGCAGGGGATAGCGTCTGCACGACCTTCTGCTAACAAAGGGTCTCCTCCTGAACCCTGTCCCGGACAGCAGGTACGGAGGCCAGCTCACCGCACAGGATGGTCATGGCTGCGCGGACCCACTGGGCGTGTGGGACGGGTGCTGCCTGTGTCCCTGGGGCAGAGCACATGCCTCGTCACCGGCTCCCCGGGATCAGCCGCCCAAATGCCGATCTCAACTGGGGAGATGACCGGGGAATGCAAAAGGTTCTGTGAAGAAGGGCAGAGCCAGAGGCCAGGAGAGTCACCGCACTGGGCTGAACCCCCAGGCTGGCTGCATCGGGGTGTGGGGGGCTGTGAGGGGCCGCCCTCCGTGACCCACAGACCTCACAGGGCACGGAGACCACGTGTTGAGACCGCGAGGAGGGGTCTCAGCATGCCGGGGGGCCGTCCTTCTGCCTGGCGGCCCCCTGGGGCTCATGACCACGGAGACACCAGCACGAGTTAGCCGCCAGCCTCTTGGGCCCTGCTCCCGGGCCAGCCCAGCCCTGCTCCATTTCCCACACCTGCCACCTCCCGCCTTCCCGGCTCACAGCGCTCGGCAAGGCCGTGCGAATGTGCCCATGTGCGCCATGTGGCTACGTTGGCTGGCGCTGTGGGACCACCTGCCAGGAGCCCCAACTCCAACGTTCCCTGGGCACCTGGGGGCCTGCTCCCAACCGGAGGGCCTCCCTGGCTCCAGCTGCTCCGTGAGCTCAGAGTCCAGAAGGTGAGCTGGGCGGGAGCCACGCAGAAGGTTCTAGAATGACCACTGGGTGCAGGATTGGCCTTGAACCCATACCCCCGTGGAGTCTGCTGCTCTGGCCCCCAAACCTCCTTCGTGTTTGGGGGTGGGGCTCCTGAGCAGTTGCAGAGGCTTGTCTCAGCACAGCCTTGCTGGTTTTTGGAAATTTCTCTATTTCCAGGTGCCTGGAGCTGAGTTCTCCCTGTGGAACCTGGCCCCGGTCAGGCCCCGTCTGTGTCCTTCTGCATGGGAGCAGTGTCCTGTGTGTCCTTCAGCTCATTCTATGTCTGCCTTGATTTTCAGGAGCTGCAGGAGGTTTGGGATGGGAAGCTCCCCAGGCTTCCCCGTCCACCGTGTGCCTGCAGCCTCAGCACGTGGCCCTCAGGCCCCTGCAGGCTCAGCCGAGTTTGCAGGGAGCAGGGGCTGTGCGGGGACCCAGGGCACCGCCGTTGCTGGGGCCCGGGACTGAGGGCTTGACGTTTAATTTAAATCAAATGTAAGTGACCCAGCCACCCTGACTCAGCCGGCTCCCAGAGAGATGGCCGAATCGGGCGCCCAGGCTCGCCCCACTATGGCCGACAGCAGGTTCCACCCCCCGCAGGGGTGCTTCCTTCTCTGTCCCGACGGGTGGGCCATGGTCACCAGGCCCCAAGGACTGAGACGGTCGGGCAGCGTGGCGGCTGGTGAACATCGGGCTGGCATCTGTCCTGGGGTGAGCCTGGGTTTCTGGCCAAAGTGCAGGGGATGGAGCAGGTGCTGGGAGCAGAGGGTAGAGGGACAGAAGGGGGCGCAGGGGGTCCTCTCCTCCCTGGACCATCCCCCCCTTCAAGGAAGCCTCTGGGAAAGGCACAGGGTCCCCCACTCCGGGGCACAGCCTGCACCCTTCTCTGAGTGAAGCCCCTGTGTCTGTCCCTGTGGGGCCATGTCCCAGGCTGGCCCCTCCTGCTTCACCTCATGCCACTGTGCACTCTGTGCCCCGAAATGACACCGCTCTTCACGCCCAACCCACTGGCCGACCACTGGGCGCCTCGGGACACACATGGTCACCACTTCCTTCACTCCCCACCCGCCATTACTGTCCCACTCCCACGCAGGCCCGCTTGGACACTCCTCCTGGGAACCTTCTCGGAGGCAGAAGCCTGGCTCCACGCCTGCCTCAGCATCCAGGTGGATCTGGGGTGGGAAGGGTCAGTACTTTTTAAGCACACGCCGCGCAATGTGTAAATTGCTATTATTATTGTAACTTGACGTCCCGAATGAGGCACCTGAGCCCGCACTGTTGCCTGAGGTTGGTTGAGAGGGAGCAGGGCGGCCCTCACACCAGGTCTGCCTGGCTCACGGCCCCTGCGACGTCCCCTGCTTCCACGAGCGGAGGCTGTGGGGCAGGAGGGGTGTGGGCACCTGTCTGCCGCTCCCCCCGGGGGGCCAGGATCTGGCTCCGGACAGGGACAGAAGCGTCGCCACGCAATCCCTCCGATTTCTCCGGAGGTCTGGGGCGTGCGCCCTGTCCCTCCCGCTATCAGGGAAGCAGAGGGACCTTGTTTCTTTTGGGCTCCTGACAGGCAGAGGATTGTTTGGATTATGAATATCAGCTCGGAGGTGACAGGTGACAGGCATCCTGGTATTGACCTTGCTCAGAAAAAGTACAAAAATAGAAAGTTCAATACTCTCTATTTTAACTGACAGTTAAAAATTCAATAAATCTTCCTCTTGCCAGACACCTGTATGTAATCAAGCTAAATAAATGCCCTCAGATTTCTCGCAGACAGGCCTGGGTGTTTATGTGTAACGCTATCAGCCCGGCTGGAAGGGACTGATTTGCCAGAAGCCAGAGAATGGCCTTTTTGAAAAGTAAACAAAAGCTCGACAATCCCTGTCTATTTTGACAAAACAGAAGGGAAGCAGAGGTGGGAAAGAAAATCTCACCGCGTCTCCCCTCAGGCCCGAGACGGAGGCCACAGGGCGCTTCTATTATGGACATCAATGGCGAGAACCGAGTCTGCAAGTGTGTCTGTATCCGCACACGGGAACGTAAGGGGAGATGAGAGAGAGGGTGGGAAAAGCGGTTAGACCATTGTAAGGACCAAATGAAACTTGAGTCGTACAAAAGAAAATAAATATGCAACAGAAAAAGAAGAAATAATATGAAAGAGAATTAAAACATCAACAAGACAACAATTCGGGCTATCTCAAAGGCCAGGAACAGTGATTTTTCTCTTAAGGAATGAAGAGCCCTGCGCCAGAAGTCAGACTAAGATAGGAGGGTGCTCAGCCCAAACCAAGGGAGGGGACAGAGACAAGTGGTCACAGCAAAGGAAACATCGAAGCATAGAGTTCGCGCACAAGTAAATAAGAAATAAACAGCCCATCGACAGCCAGGCAGAGACCATGAGCCGTCTGTTTCCAGAACAGACAGGAAGGAAGACCCGTGGAAAGGTGTCCCGCTCAGCAGGGACTAGAGAATCCACATGAAAACCGGGAGATGGCAGGGTGCACCGGCTCACTCCACCGCTGGGCCCCCATGTCCCCCCGCGAGAGCGGGCGGCCCTGCGCCCTGGGCAGGCGCGTTCATGCGGAGCAGCAGGAGCCCGGGGAAAGGGCAGGTCTCTCGGAGAACAAACGGCGGTTTACTCCGGTTTGGAGTAACTCCGTCAGTAAGAGTGAACTCGATGTGCCAACACGGAGATGAGGCCCAAAGACCGTGCAGCACAAACGCAAGCAGGAAAAGGCAGTTTGCCAAATGACACACACAGTGTATCTTGAATGTAGAATTTTAAAAATAGAATAAATTGTTAATATTTACAGAAACATTTGTGAGGAAAATCTAAAAAGGCATGGAAAACATGTAACCAAGTTCAGAACGTCAGTAACCTCCAGGCGCCGCCCGCAGAGAGTGCTGCCCAAGGAGGACCCCAGTGATGCAGTCTGCAGCCTGAGCACCTCCCCAGGCCGGGCGTGCCGCCCTGCAAGGGAGAAGGTGCCTTGTTCACACACAGCCAACGAACGTGCACAGAGTCGCCACGGGCTGCATGGGGGTCCACGGGCTGCACGCACGTTGCTGTCAACTCTTCGTGGTGACAGGGGAAAGCCCTGGATGTTTCCAGGCTGAGTCTTCTAGCTCTGACCGAACATGCCGCCCGAGGGCGCCGGCACGGAGCTTTCTCGGCTGTTGTGCCCCTTGGCGTAGGAGCCGTGGCCTGGTGCCTGCCCCTCTGGAACCCTCTGAGGCGTGGCGGCATTCAGGAGGCCCCCCAGGCGGCCACCATGGTGGAGGCTTTAACTTCTGAAACCAAGGGCTTCGTTTTCTGATTTGTAAGCTTCGCTTATGAGAAATGGTCTAGGCTATGAAAGTCGGATCGCGTGCGTCCGGTCAGTTATGCTCACCTGGCAGACACAAATCTCACAGAATGAACCATCACATAGTAAGGTGTCTGTGTGGGCTTTAACACAGCGAGCGGAGGGGGTCTGAGGGGCACACTGAAGAGCCCCCCACACAGCCTTTAGAGCACCTGGGAGGGCTGAGGAGGTGAGGTGCTCGCGGTTCCTGCCCGCCCCTGCCCTGCCCGCGTGGCTGTGGGCTCTCCCACCTGCAGAGAGCTCAGGAGGGTTCCTGCGGCTGCTGGGAGGACACAGCTCCAGGCGCCCGGGCAGGGGCATGGCCACATTCCTGGACACAGCAGGTGCTGCGCCGGGTGGGAAGTCATGGAAACAGAATAACGGTGGATTTCTGTCCCTTCTTCCCCTGCTGTGTGCTCCCCAGGAAAGAATGCAGCCCCCTGCTGGGCTGTACCCCAACGGGAAAGGCACATGCAGCTCTTACAGGCTTGCACCCCACCTTCCCCTGTGGTTTGGGCTCTTTGAAGCAATGGCAGAGAGGTCTTGGGGGGGCGGCAGTGCCTGGCACAAGGGCTTTGCTTCCCAGGAAAGGGAAGGGGCTGGAGTGGAGCCAGGTGGGCAGAAAATCTGCTCCTAGTCCTGATGCCGGCAGGAGGGTCCAGCCCTGGAAGGGGGTGCCGGCCCTGGGAAAGGGGCACGTGAGCTCCGGGCTGAACCACAGGGAGGCCCTGGGGGCTGCACCCAGGGGCTCTGTCCAGCGGTGCGTGGGGCAGCCACCTGGAGGGCCCCCGGGGGGTGGCTGGGATGGGGACCTTCTGAGCAGTGTGAGCCCCTCTGAAGCCAGTCCCAAAGGCTACAGGGCAGAGGGACTGGGCCAGCCCTGTAGACCATGCTGCCGTGTGGTCACAGGGCTGACGTGTGCCGTGTCACAGGACCTCAGCAAGACGCAGCCCAGCCTGAGTGGCCCTCCACCAAGTGTGGCTGAGGGCTGGACCCGGTGAATAAAGCCAGTGTGCCCCGGACGTCCCCTGGCTTCAGGGGCTCCTCCCAGCCTGGACGTCCGCCTGCAGGGACCAGTGGCTGGCAGGCTGATGGGCTGCCACGGGTCTCCAGAAGCCTCACTCAGAAGGACTCCTGTGTCTGGACTCGCCCCTTGGGGCAGGACCGGGGGGCTGAGTGCCGGCCACCCTTCTGCCTCTGCTCTCGTGGGTCCCTAGGGACATGTCCAACCGCCAGCGCTGGCATTTCATACGTCCGGCGACGTTGACGAGCACCCCACGGCCATGCTGAGGGAGGTTTGGGGACACCCTCGTGCTCTGCGGAGCAGAAGGCAGCTGGGTCCGTCCATGCAGCCCTGCGCTGGGAGCCCCAGCTTTGTCCCCAGGGCCCGCAGAGCTTCAGCCTCACCCCCGCCCTGGGAAGCTGAGCCGCACTTGGGAGCCGGCTTGTCCAGCCACACGGAGGCCCCTTCAGGGTCAACAGTGGTGCACCGTTTCCCCCCCGAGAAGCCGGCCTCCCACCACGTGGCTTGCTCCCCAGGCCTTGGTGCCACTGGGGCTTTTAGTCACACCTACGGCCTCCACCGTCCCACACCCCGCACTCCAGGATCCCGGGCTCCCCTCCGTGGTCTTCACCGAGCCCCCCGCCCGGCCGCACAGACCCCACTGGCCCGAGCAGACCCAGGGCAGCTCAGGCGGAGAGCCCCGTGAAGACCCGTGTTCACGGTCAGGCCCCCTTATGTCTGCCTTGTGGCCTTGGGCAGCCGGAGCACAGCCACGTGGAGCATCATCTGGCAGCCTGGGCTCCTCAAACCGTGTTTTCCCCCGGGTGAGAGACCGGAGGCAGCAGCTGGAAGCAGCCTCTGCGAGGCTCCGGCCGTCAGGGGACTCCAGCCACAGCCGCTCCACCAAGGGAGGTGGCGTCCAGAATGTGCTTCCGGGGACCCAGGCTGGCAGCAGCCCTGCTGTGTCATTGAGGCCCGGAGGCCCCTGGCAGGTGCGGGGAGGCTAACCAGTGAAAGGTGGCCACGTCCTGGGACCTCACCTCCAGCACAGAGGAATCAAAGAACAGATTTCTTTGTTTCTTTCTTATTTTTCTGGCCCTGGCTTCGGCTCTTGCACACAGAGCTTGGCTGTTGGATTATTTTCTTCTAAAAACTTCTACTCTACTTTTAAGTAATTTGAAATTTGGTTTTAATTTTGCCATTCACTTATCACTCACGGATCCATTCACCAAGATTCCAGGCGGTGTAACAGGATCCCGTGGTGCAGGGCTGAGGGACGGCACAGAGGCCAGCATCCCCGGTGCCTCGGGGACCTGCAGTGAGCCTTCCCGGGCTGGGGAGGCGTGGGCCAACGGGATGGGCCTTCCTCCAAGTCTGAGCAGTGTGTGGGGCCACAATCTGAGTCCAGAGCCTGCAGAACAGAGCTCGGGCCAGCCAGCTGGATGGAGAAGGGTCACTCACCCATTTGTTGCTCATTCCTCCATTCCTCTGTCATTCCGCAAACACTGAGGAGCAACTAAGTGCCAAGCAGCCTTCCAAGTTCAGGGCAGAACAAATCCCTGTCTGAGGACGCCCCTGTCCTGGTGCATCTGAGCACATGAGGCCAATTAGCCCATCAGGGGTGACGGACAGCAGAAATGGGGCCACACCAGGGCGGAGCAACCGCTGGTGCTGGGGAGGCTTCCTGGATGGCACTCAGTTGGAGCCTGAATAAAGGGAGCGAGGGAGTGTGGGTGCTCGAGGACGCGCTCGTGGACCTGGAGGAGCCAGTGGAGGGAGCGTGGCTCCGTTAGCCTCTGCACGCCCGGACTCCTGCCAAGCCGTGCCCTCAGATCCAGCTCAGACGGAGGCTCCGGATTAGGCAAATGTGGGAATGATGACACCGCGTAGGTTGCTGGGGCAAACGGCGCACCAGGGGCTGCCAGCTGCCAGAGCTCACCCCTGGCCCGGTCTGCTGCCTGGACAGACAGGACGTCCCCAGCACCCTTGACCAGGGCCCTGAGAGAGAAGCAACACCATCAAGGAAGGGCCCCTCGGAGGGACATCACAACCAGGGTGGGAGGGCAGCCCCTCAGAGTGCACACCTGGACAAGGACGGGAGCCCCGGTGCCCCCCTGTGTACCCCCGTGCAGCCCATCTGTGTAGAGGTGTGCAGGTAGACTGTGCTAAGGGCTGGATGCACCACATGTTTTCCGAACATCACACAGCAGTGGCTGGTTTCCGTGAAGTCTTGGTCGGGGCTCTGAGCTGTGCTTTGGGAACTCAGCTCTGGGACTTCCTGTTTGCAGCCTGTAGGGCCGGTGGGCTCCCCTGGGCTCCAGCAGCAGGAGAGGACCCCATCCTGGGATGCAGCACCCGTGCTTGCTTCTGCCCTCACAGGCCTGCCCCCCAAAATAAGTCAGAGGCTCAGGACTAAGGACTAAGGACGAGGGCCATCTAAGACTTTATTATTTCCACCTGGAAATAACAGCATCTGTGCTGAGCACTTACTGGCTTTCTGTTAATCTGCAAGTGGGAGGATTCTCCCAAGGGTGGTCAAAACTATTTGAGGGCCTTGTTCTTCTCCAATACCAACATGGTTGAGGGGGAAAGAGTCCAGAATGGTGTGGCGGCCCCACGGTGCCGTCAGGACACAGCCTCCTCATGCCTCTGCTTAGCCAGCCCTGGGCTGCCTCGTGGGCACAAAAGGGCCGCTGCCCCTCTGGCATCACATCATCCTTCCAGGTAGAAGAAGGAAAAGGGCAGAGGGAAGAGCCGACAGTTTCTTCTGAGAGCTTTTCTCTGAGGATTCAGGGGTGCCACGGCCACTTCCCAGGTGTGGACGGCTCACATGGCTGCCCCCGGAGAGAGCTGGCCATACCGGGCTTTGCACCGTTTTCCGCTTTCCTTTCTTTTGCTTGTTTGTGTGCAGTGAGGTCAGGAAGAAGAACATTGGGTAGACGTGGGGTTTCTACACAACCTGTGTAGGGTACACGCTCCTGCCTGCCCCACAGAGGCCGCGAGATGGGCAGCACGGCACTGGCCCGGACGGCACCGGCCCCGGCCCTCCTGCTGGCGGGGCCACCTTCCGCTGAGAAGCCAGGTCCCTCGTGATGAGGGCCATGATACTAGAGCTGGAACCTGTCCGTGGGCTCAAACAAACCCCTAATTTCACATTAACCTGATGCTTGGTGCTCGATCTATTTTCGTGTTCATGGTAATTGTTTCTGAAAATTTTTTTTAAGATAAAGGGGACAGAGAGTCCATGGTAGCAAAATTCAATTGACAGAAAGTGCTTATTATGTAATTATGGACACCCTAATATGCATATTTTTCTCTGAGGTTGGTAGCAACCAAATACATAATTACTGCATTTTTAAGAAGAATATTATCTACAGAGCCCTCCATCTGCTGACAAGTAGGAAGGGTTCTTGTGAGGACGGGCAGGATGCCCTCGGCAGTGGTCCGCGAGGGCAGAGGCGGGCGGCGGCCGCGGCCCCCGCATGCTCATAAGCCGCGGATGCACCTCTCCTGTCTCTGCAGGTGATGGGACGGAGCTCGCCCGGGGCTGGGGGCGGCAGCGGGGACGGCCTGAGACAAGGTCTTGGAGCCCCGAGTTGCTGGGAGGGGAAGAGCGGTCTGTGGGAGGGGAGACGAGACGCCTTCCAAGCGGAAAGTCAGCTGCAGGACGGGGCTGGACCTGCAGAAGCGCGTGCGCCGCCCTGCCGTCTGGGGGAGCCCAACCCAGGGCCAGAGGTGCTCAGAACCCCAGCCCTCCAGCACCTTGCCCGACTTTCCCACAGGACAGCGGGGACTCCTCGGCTCTGGGCACTGCTCCGTCCCCCTGGGCCCTGCTCACATTTCACCTCCGTGGCCCTTTACACCTGGTCCCCCTGTGCCTGGGAGGTGAGCACCTGCTGCCTCCTGATTCTAAGGCGGCTAGAGCAGAGGGCCACGGTGCAAGCACGGGCCCACACACCTGCCACAGGCTTGTGACCACCTACAGGCTCCCCAAAGCCAATGGGCAGGAACAGGACAGGCTGGGAGGGAGAGGCTGGGAGGGAATGTCAGGACCTTCACCCTAATATGGCTGAGTGGTTGAGACCTGCGTCCTGCCTCGAGGCCCTGCCACCCTACATTACTGCCCTCTGCCCCAACTTGGGGTCACTCTGCCCTCTGCGGGTGCCAGAGGAGGGCCCAGGAAGGCAGAGGGCCAAGCACGGTGTGTGGCCAAGGCTTTCCATGTCCCCTTCCTGCCCAGGTGGGCCTCTCCTCTGGGGTCAAATGGCCTCAGGCCACAGGCCCTGCAAGCCTCCTGCCCCCCGCCGGCTGGGGGCCTCCTGAGGCTTGGCATCTGCTCTTTGCCCTTGGTGGAGGCACTGGGGGACCCAGGAGGTGGTGCGTGTGGCCGTCCAGGTTGAGGAGGGAAATGTGAACGGACAACTCGTCGGGGGGCCGGTCGTCGTAAGGCAGGGGTAAGCAGACGGTGATTCTGTCACTTGGGTGCCCTGGCATCTACATGAGAAGAGCACCCTGATCCCAGCACACTGTGTTCGACGGGAGTCGGGATCGATTTCAACAATGACATGGTGTTCCCACTTTGGGGAGCCCCTCTCGTCCCTCTTGGGCACCCCCACTGGTCACCACCCTGATGGGACTCACTGATCAAATGTGAGGTTTGCCCTGAGGCACCCTGTGGGCTTCAGCCCACTCTTCCAGACTCTGCAGGTGGCCGGTCCCCTGCTGGGCACACAGGGGATGGTAATGCCTTCTCCGGGGGCCCCAGGAAAACCCCCCATGCCCTGAGTTCCCTGACCTCAGGGGGTGAGGCATGAGGAACCTTATCTCCTCCCCCTCCTGGAAGGACCGGTCAGCCCTCCTCGGGCACCTGCTGCAGAGTCCCTGCTTCCTCCTGGCCAGGACCCTGGGGACTCGTGTGTCCTCTCCTGGGCTGAGGACCTGCCTCCTCCATCCCCTCCCGTCTGCAGGGCAGTCTCCCCACACTGAGTCTGGGGGTGAGGGCAACGAGGCCAGCCCCGAGGACCCCCAGGCACAGGTTTGAGCTTCTGGAGACCAGGCCTCTCCTCTCCCAGGGTCAGGAGCTCCGGCCCCCGGGAAGCCTGGCCGGCTGCCATCTGGGGCGCACGCAGAGCAGCTGTGCTGGAGAAGCATCCGGGCCAACGGACAGCACGTTGTCCTGGACCCAGTCCGCTCTGCAGCCAGGCCCAGTTCGTGTCTGTTCTGCCGTATCCCAGCGCCCAGCCCAGCGCCTTCGCAACTCGAGCTTCCCGAAGGGATTCTCCGCAGGAGCAGGTGCCGGAGCATCGCTTCTCAGCAGTTACCACAAAGGGAGGTTTCCAGTCCTCCGGACAGGCCATCGTGCTGGACGCGGGTCCAAGCGGCGGGGGCAGCGTGTGGAGTTCGCCCAAGAGCCAGCTCTGGATGATTGTTGACGGCACGCACTCATTCCGGGCGCGCTGAATGAACCAACAAATGAACAAACGGGGAAACGAACAAATCTCAGATTCCCCGGCCACACCTACTGTGTCTGGCGCGATCACATCCGGCCTGTCATCGGGACTATTTTGGGCCCGTGGGGAAGCGATGGAGAGACATCTCTTCCCGGCGTCCCCAGCCCACTGGCGCCTGCCACATCTTTGTCTTCTTGTCTCTGGGACTGGGGAGTTATCCACATACACTGAATATTAAGATCAGTATCTTTAGATGCGGTTCTTTAATTTTTGAAAACCCTCCAAAGAGATTTTAGTGATGGTTACATATTTGATAAATATAAATAAATTTAAGAGCTATAAAAATAAACTTCTCTTAGAACTCTCTGTTCTATTTCCCACCTCCCAGGGAGGCCACCCATGTCCTGGAGAGAGAGGAGGGCTCTGGTGCTGCCCTCTGGACCTGGAGCAGGACGCTGAACGCAGGCCCATGCGTGCCCTGGCCACCAGCAGGGACATGCGGCCCCGAGGCTGGGGAAGAAGGTGGCGTTGTGGTGGAGGATGCAGTCAGTACGGGATGCGCCAAGACCTCTCCTGTGCCCCAAGCCAGCACCACACCCTCTGGTCAAGGCCCCGTGACCAATCGTGCCCTGGACAATGGTTCTTCGAACAAGCTCGGGGGCAGACCCCCCAGAGACGAGGCCAAGATCGTGAACAACAGGCTTCCTGGCAGGGAAGCCATGGCCCATCTGTAAAGATGTAGGAGCCACTGAGCTCCTGCAAGATGCTTGGCCCTGCAGCTGGACAGGTGGCTGGCAGGCTCTGCCCTCAGGAACACACAGGCTAGCCAGCAAGATGCATGGACAGACGGCAGCACCGTGAGGACTGAGCATCGACCAGGGGCTCCCAGTCGGCACCTGGAGCCTTTCATCCAAGTGCAGACCTCTTAGCAGGCGCTTGGGGAGAAGGAGTGGAGGGTACGTTGAAGGGGGAAACATAGCACCTGCAAATGTCCCAAGGTGAGGTGTGTGTGCAAGGGGGCTGCCCTGGGGTGCAGGGCCGGGCAAGGCGATGCAGAAGGCACTGGGGAGCCAGTGACATGTTTAGGGAGACCTGTGTCCTACCCTCAAGTGGAGCCTGTCTGGAATTAAGCTCCCTTCCTCCTTCCTACCATGCCACACCTGCCCCGGTGTCCTCATCAAACTCTGAGCACCACCATACGCCCAGGGGCCAGAGCAGAACCCTGGAGTTGTCCCAATGCCTCCAGCCAGGACCCCTCCCCAGACAGCGGCTGGCCCCTCAGTTCCTGTCTGACCAGTGACTCTGGCTTCCCCGCCCTTTCTGCTGTGATGGAGTCCCTCCCAACTCTCCCACCTCTCCCGATCTTGAGATGGGCTCCTGGCTCCCACTCCCAGCCTGGCTCCCATGCACCTGGTCAGACCATCTGCTCCAAATCAGAATCCCTCCCAGGGTCCTTTCTCTGGTCACTGAGGCCCAAGGCATCCTCCTTCGGGGAGCCCTCCTCGGTGGATGAGACCTGGCCGCCCCACACCCTTCCTGGCACAGCTATCGTGATTAGCCCCTAACTACCTGCTGCTCTTGGCATGAAGAATGGAGCCCATGGGGACTTATGGGGACAGTGAGCGAGTAAATGGACATACTGGGTTGTCACTGCTGAGGCCGGAAGCATGGTCACCCCACCCAGCTCTGGATTACTGGAGGATGGTGTCTCAGTGCACTTCTCTAAGAGCACACCCAGCTGGGGGACTTTAAGTCTGTTCTAGAGGCTGGAGTCCAAGGTCCAGGTGCCGGCGGATTCGGTGTCTGGTGCAGACCCGCCTCCTGGTTCACTGCTGGCGCCTTCTTGCTATGTCCTCCCATGGCAGGCGTGGGGACGGAGCTCCCCGGGGTCTCTTTGGTAGGGGTGCTAATCCCATTCATGGGGCTCCACCTCCAGAAGGCTCCTCCTCCAGACACCATCCCACTGGGAGTCCGCTTCTAACACAGGGATGTGGGGGGATGCAAACGTTCAGTCCATGGCAAAGGTCCGCAGTAGTTCAACAATACATGCATTTTTAATTGAATGACAGTGAACTCCAAACATTTTTTATCCCGAGCAGCCATGCATATATTTAGCAAATTAAATATTGAAAATAACCTAATGCACAAAGCCTCCCGTGGTCACGGTGCTCATTTTGCACAAAGCACCTCTGTCCAACGTGGGTGTCCGCGTGAGGCGGTCTTGCAGCATGCAGAACGGGCAGACAGACAGGCGCCATGCCGGACACCTGGAGGTGGGTTCGTTTGCCCGCCTGCCCTGAAGCTCGGCACGAGGTATACAAATCTTCTTTGGCCGCCGGCTCTGTGCAGGCTCGTCATGACCCTCAGGATGAGCCGGAGCCCCAGCTGGGATTCCTGAGACGTTCGGGTAGATTTCCCGCTGCTTCAGTGACCTTATAACTCGGGACCTCTAGTCTTTTGCCTGAAGCTCTTGGTTTCTGTTATTTTCGGCAGCCGCCTGAGAACCCACAGAGCCTTGTGCCTGCTGTGTGTTCAGCTCCGGAGAGTCGCGGTCTGTTCACAGGCTGGGAGGACGCAGGCTGCACCCTGCCTCTGCCTCCAAGCCTCCCAGCGGCCAGGCCGGCCCAGAGAGGCGTGGGGCTCACGCTCCCTGGGGATAGAGAGCCGCAGGCCCAGGAGACGCAACGGGCTGCCCACCCACCTGTCTTTCCGTTCCCTCTGAGCCCCGTGCCGTTCCCTTTAAAACTGCTTCTGCCTCGTCCCTCCGTGATGTGCCACGAGGGTGGAACATCTTTCGGAAAGGGTGGAGCCTCTGCGGATGCACAGATCTATCCAGCATCTCCGTGGCGCCCTGATACCCAGCTGACCAGTGTCCGTCTTTCATTACGGCCCAGCTACCCGCCTCGTCGCTCTGCATTGCTAATACCCCCGTCCTGTCTGTTTCTGAGTGCTCCTGCCAGCTTGCTAAGCCTCACTCAACATGCCACGGCATGTGCCACCTCGGCCTAATTAATGTCCTTGTTGGAAGCCTCCAGACTTCGAATATCATCAGTTACATGAGGTCCCACCGACATCCCGAGAGCCCCGCCTCTCCGTCACGCGGACGTTGTGCTTCACTCCGTGACTCTGCTGTTCCGAGTGGAGCTCGTTGGCAGACACACCTGCCGGGAGCCTGGGACACAGGAAGGAGGACACGTGTTAGCAGCCATGGGCGCGCCCTCGCAGAACCCATACTGGCCTCCTGGCCTTGCACACGGGCCGGGGCCCCCAGGAACGCCCAAGTGTCCTGAGAGCACACCATGAGGGCGTGCTGGTGGCTGGTGGCTCGGCACCGGGCAGATCATGTGACTCTGGAGGGTCTCTGGGAAATTCTGGTCACAAGATGCAGATTCAGAAGCCTGGCTGCAAAGGCCAGGCCAAGCGAGCACACGCGGGTTTTCGTGTAGGCACGCTCACATGCTTGCACTGCAGAGCACCCACCGAGGGTCGGTGCTGCTCCAGGCTCCGAGGAGAGAGTCCTGGACACCTGCCTTAGACTGTCGGACTCGTGTCCAGAGAGGTGTCCAGACGGAGACGACTTAGCAAGTGTGTAGAGTGTGGGTGGGGAGGTGGATGGGCCGTGAGCGAAAGTGAAGTAGGTGAGGAGACGAGCAGGTGTGGGGAGCATATACCTGGGCTGGGATTCAGGCAGCATGAGAGCGGTGGCTGCCCCAGGACGGGTGACAAGAGGCCATCTGCGTGCGGAGCACCCAGGAGAGCCGACGGCAGTTCCCGCTGGGCCCTGAAGTCCTGAGACCCGGGAGAACCCAGAGTGGACGATGAGTCCAGCTGGCACACCAGCCAGTGGGGCTGTGGGTTCCAGTCCAGGCAGAGAGCAAGTCCTCCTCCTCTGTTCACTCCTTTCGTGCAGGCCTCACAGGGTCAGAGGTCACCTCATGGGGACGGTGACCTGCTTTACTCAGTGCCCTGCCCATGTGCTCATCCCACCAGAAACGCCCCACAGACATACTCAGAAACAAGGATTCACCAGGTATTGGGGACCCAGGCCCAGTTCCTTTGACAGAAAAAATTAATCATTGCTGCTCCTATGCGTGCACACACGTGTGCACATGCCATGTACACACAGAACGTATATGCTCACACGCACACAAAGATGCACACACCGAATGACAAACATGCACGTGCACACGAATGCATGCACACACGCACACACCTGCACAGTGCATACATTGCAATAAAGTGTGAACCACTGAATCGTCCAGATCTGGTCTCAGTTCTGTGCGCCAGGCTCGCTGCCCCCAGGCCAGGCTGGGTCGCGACAGGCAACCCTATCATGTTCTGACGGAGGCACCAGGGGTCTCTAGTTAGTACAGAAGCAGTGTTTCACTCGACTATTTTAAAAAATGAAATATTTCAGGCCTAGAGAAAAATAATATACCAAACAGTCATTTCCCACCACTCAGATTTAGTCATTTGTAAAATATTTGCTTTACTTTCCTAAGAAAGCCCTCACGATGCAGTGGAGTCCTTGTGCAGCTTCCAGACAGCCCCCGTGCCCTGCCTGTGGCCTCGAGACCCCCAGAGGCGCGCCCCTCACCCCTGCCTGAATTCAAGTTTTCGCACATGCGGCGCATCCCTCGGCGGGTGGAGGGAGGTATGGCGTGTGTTCAAAACAGATAAAGCATTTTGTCTTGTACATCCAGTCCCACGCTTTGCTTTCTAAAAAGTCCAACCTGCGTTTGAGATTTATCAAATCTGTCACACGTTCTTGCAGGTCGTTTGCGTTAAGTTCGATGTAATTCTCCATTTGCGGGAAAAACCACATTCGGACTAGTTTCTCTTTTCTTGGTGACAACGGGCTCCGCAGGAACCTTCCGGGGCAGGTCATCTTATCCACAGGGGAGAGAGGTAGGGTCCACGTGTTTCTGCGAGGCCGCCGCCCTCTTCCGGCCACGTCGGCCTGCACAGCACCCAGCTTTCCCTGCTCTGCCGCCGCGAGCCCGTGCCTCTCGCTCATCGCAGGGTGTGACGTGCATGTTTTCATAGTTTCAATAGCCTCGTCTGAGAGCCAGGCTGAGCACGCTTTGTGGCCAGGTCCGCGGCTCCTTCCCTGCAGTGGTCAGCCCCCACCCCCCTCAGGTTCCTGCTGCATAATTTCCAGGGCTCCGTTGCATGTTCGGAGGGAAATGTGTTGCTTCTTGTGTGTGTTGCCGGCGTCTCCCCACGGAGGCTGTGCTCTTCGTCTGCAGGGCGTGCATGCAGGAGCCTGACTCGCAGTGTGCGCGTTTTCATCAATTTTTATTTTTCAGATTGACCATAAGAAACCTTCACACATTCGTAAGTCATGAAGCCTTTACTTTTTCACTGTTAGGCAATCCATCCACCGTTTCTGGGTGGTGGGAGGCCAGCTGAGTTCCCCGGCACGTGGCCTCAGGCGTGGCTGGGTGTGCTGTCCACGTGGCCACCTCGGGGTCCTTGCAGGCCACCCGGGCTCTGAGTGGTGGCCCTCGGCTGCTGGCGAGCTGCCTCCCCTTCCCTGGAGCAGCCACAGCTCCCTCCGCGTCCACGGGCCTGCAGGGCGTCGGGTCCCCACGATCTAGGGGGGCAGCAGAGAACTCACTCCGTGGATTTTAAACTGCCACAGGGACTTGTACAGTGTTTTATTTTCGCCTCTGTTTCTCTTCTACGACCTGGTGGTGGTGCAGTGTCTCAGTCACGTCCCCGGCCATTCCGGCCCTGGGACTTCCCATGTGGCTCTTATTCCTCCGTGGCATCGCTGTCTGGGCTGTGTGGCCTGTCCCGATGCCCAGCCTGGGGACGTGGCCGGTGGTTTCCTGCACTTTCCATACAGCCCCGGCCCGGCCTGGGGGCAGAGCCTGTCAGCCCTGATCAGTATTCAGGATGTGGCCACGCAGCCTGTCCCCGGCGCCCACGAGACAGCCTGGCCCTCATCCTCCTGCCACTGGGAGTGAGTGAGAGGCTGTAATCACCCGCCCAGCATGTTCCTCACCTGGGGACTCAGCTCGTCGGAGTCCAAAACCCACGAGCGCGCCTCCAGTGGGCAGGCCTGTGGTCATATAGTGGGACAGATACTCTGCAGAAGCCACAGGCAGGCACTTCCGTGACTACGGGAACATCTCCCTCCAAAATGGTCACAGTGAAAGCTGGTTTTCAGAACATACAGGAGCATTTGACCCGAAGCAAAAACTCTAGAGACGGTGTCGTCCCGAGCAGGCGTCAGGATCATGGGCTGGTCCTGAGAAGGGGACACCAGGAGGAAGGCCACCGCCCCCCCCAGAGTTTAAGACGCAGTCGGGTGTCAGAACTGCCTCTGAGACGGGGAGCGCTCTGTGCCCAAAAGTGATTTCAAACGTCTCAGTGACGTGACAACCAGGACACATGTACCGCTGGGCCCGGGGCCCCTGGAACTGTCGCAGGCCACGGAAACCGCTCTCATCAGAAAAGAGATGAGAGAGTTTAGATCAAAG
The DNA here is from genome assembly GCF_003265705.2 of Callorhinus ursinus. Taxonomy (NCBI): domain Eukaryota; kingdom Metazoa; phylum Chordata; class Mammalia; order Carnivora; family Otariidae; genus Callorhinus; species Callorhinus ursinus. The sequence continues at coordinate 1,151,813 of NW_027397110.1, read as the reverse complement.
AGGGTGTTTCCATGTCTGGGATCCATCAGCACAGGGAGAGGTCGGTGGGCAGCGAGGCCGCAGAGGCAGGGGCCCCGCAGGACGGCCAGGTGCAAGCCCAAGTGTGACCTGCTCTCAGCGTTTCAACTGCTTTGGGTGGGGCTGAACGTCCTTGTTTAGGAAGCCGGTCCTGACCTCCTTCTGAGTAACCACTGAGGACCAGGCAGGCTTGTCCCACCTCGTGGACGCTCCACAGACCCACTTGAATACACAGCCTGGTCTTCACTCACTGGAATAGCATCAGTGGGTGGGGCCTGTGGCTGCTTGTGACCTAAACCTGACCCGGAGGTCACGGGGTGCCTGTGCCACGGATCTGCCGCCTTTCTCCCCGACCGCAGGTGGGGCAGAGGTGCCCACTGGGCCATGCACTACCCCGGCAGCCGAGGGAGGCCCTCACCCCTGCTCCACTGTGGCTGGGGCTTGTGTTTTATGACAGGGGCACAAATAATGAACAACAAATAAATATGCAAATGGCGTGGACTCCAGTGTGGTAAGAGACATGGTCAGTGGCCAGTGCGGCTCCACGTGGCTAGGGACAGCCCCGGGAGGGGAACGGCTGATGTTTCAGCAGAACAGTAAAAGTGGCTGTGTGTCCTGAGGGCCGGAAATGGGGTGCATTGGCCAGGTCAGTGTGTATGCACGTTATTAAATACTAATCTTCAAAAATATTATTTTTATTGTTATGTTAATCACCATACATTACATCATTAGTT
>NW_027397110.1:1108399-1141061 GCF_003265705.2 Callorhinus ursinus | reverse complement strand
TGGCCCAGGGACCCTGCAAAGCGCTCAGACCAGCGCAGCCCCAGTCACTCTGCAAGCCTGACCCAGCCAGGTGCCATCCAGCCCCGTGTCTCCCCATGACAAGCATGCATCTCCCTCCCTACTGGCCGGCCACGCTGGGTGCCTCTCCCTGAATTCCCAGGCCTGCATTCAATCACATTCCGAGCATGCTCAGTCTCTTCTCACTAATCCTCACGAGTTGCTTTTTATATTCAGACCAACCTCTTCTGGCTTGGGGTGTTGCAGATAACACCTGCAGCCAGAGGCGTACATCCTCCCTTTCTTCCTGGTGTCTTCACCCTTCAGTGCCGCACACGCTTATAACCCCACCCATCAACCATCTCCTGTGTGAGGCAGGCTTATCGGGCTGTGGCTGGGAAAGTTCCCACTCCACTGTCCTGACGCCATCACCTAGATTTTTTTCTACACTTCCAGTTATGTTTCTTCGTCCATGTATGTCATTGATGTGCCTGATGTGCCTGCATCACACATTTGTGTGCTGTGTGAGAGACGAAGCTTGGAGGTCTGTTTACTCTCAGCGTACACACGTGAGTGAGCTCCATATTCAGTGTGCCAGTTTACATACACACACTCACACACATGCACACATGCACACTCACACAGGGGCACACACGGACACATGCACTCACACATGTGCACACACACGTGGACACACACTCACACGTGCACAATAGAAGCACACGCACTCACACGCGTGCACACATGGACGCACACCCACTCACACACGTGCACACATGGACACACACGCACACACGGAGCTCTGGTTTCCATGCAGGTGAGCCTGACTCCTCTGGGAATCATCTGCTTCCCAAAAGTTCATGAAAAACTCTGTTGGGATGTTTATCAGAATTTGGGGTATTTGTGGGTTCACTTTGGGAAGAAATGTAATATTTTTGGTATTGAGTGATCTGCTTCATGAATCATTCATCTGGGTTTATTTCCTACAGTTTTTGCAAAGCTCTAGGCTCCTTTTGTAGGATGTGTCATTGGTCGAAGTAGAGATTCCCTTTCTATGATAAGTTATATTTTTAAGTCGTATTTTCTATTTCTGTGGCTCGTCTATGGGGACATCACTGATTTTTGACTATTAATGTGCATCCTGCACGCCAAGAATTTGCTCACTGTTCACTAATGAGCACTTATCAAGTGCTGGCCATGTGTGAGGCACCACTGAAGGTGCCGGGAAGCATTTGTGAACAAAACAGAAGAAAATTCATGGTGCAGACATCCGAGTGGAGGGGCACAGAGAAATAACGTGGATAAGCCCAGGAGCAAACACGCTGTGTTGGCTTTGATGGTTTTTCCATAAACTTTCCTGGAACCCTCGAACTGACAGCTAAAATGCCTTTGATGATTTTCTAAGTGTTCTATGTCTTATTTATTTCACTTGTCTTATTGAACTGGCTAGTTCTTCAAGCACAATTTTGAGGAAAAATGATTTCTGTTGATGTTCCTTATTTGTACTCAATTTGAAATTGGTTTCTAGTACTTCACATGAAGTGGAATGTTCACCCACAGTGAAGTCAGGATGGCCCTTCTAAACCACATCAACCAAGAGACTTTATTCTTCTTTACCGTGAGTCACAACAGGAGGTGAAATGTTATCAAATACTTCCCTGAACAGACAGAGGAGATAGAGGGGCTCATCTCATTCCATTTGTTAAACAAGAATCAGAGGCTCCACAGCTGGAGCTCCGACCGAAGGAGGCGCGGGGGGTGGGGGGCATGGGAGGTGCGGGAAGCTCTGGAGGTGGCGTGGGAGGCGCGGGAGGGGTAGGAGATGCGGGAGGCAGCCCAGAACCAGAGCTGCATAAATGCTGATGTGCTGTCTCTGAAGGCGGAGGTCGGTGTAAATGCCTTCCAACCTTAAATTATTCTTGCATTCTTGGGATTAAGCCTTTTCTGAATATCATAGTACCTTTATGCATTCTTATGTTTGGTTTAATTATATTTTATTTATGAACTTTGAATTTATGTTCATAAGTAAATGGAACATTTTTTTCTTTCTTGTGTAACTGAAGTCCTATATTTGATATCAAGGATTTAATGGCTTCATAAAAATATTTGAAAATATTTCTGTTTTTCCTAATTTCCTAAAAGTTTGGTATAAAATGGGAATTTTCCATTCCTTGAGATGAAACTTGCAAACTTGCTTGTTCGTTTGTTTGTTTGTTTATGGGTTGGGAGGCAGAAATGCCAGTTGATTTTAAAACATTTTTTAGATTTCTTAATGTTTTTAAATTTATGTACTTAGTCATCTGTCTGAAAATGGTTTTGGAAGGTTATATTTCAGGTTGTACACCCTGATTAAGTGTTTAAATTACTGTGTTAAAATTGTTCCTAGCATTATCTTCTTTTACCCAATTTTATTTGCACTGATGGATTTCTTTACTGTTTTGAGAACGTTTGTCATTCCTCCTGCCCGTTCCTTAGTGCTTCTTGCTGGAGTGGAGTCCTTCCATCGTCATGGTAAGGCAGTGGCTTCTGATGTCCAGGATCCTCTCCATTATATCTTGGTTTACCCTAAACCTGGGTATTTTCTGCTCACCAGTCTTTCTGGGTTTAGTTTGTTACTTTCTAATGTTTTAAATGAAAAATATTTTTCTTACTTTCTAATATATACATTAGATTATATGTGATATAACATATATATATTAAATTTTACATTACAGATTATGTTTTGCACTAACAACCCTTCTTACACATTACGTTCTTCTTCCATGCTCATTATTTGATGGATTACACATTTTTGCTGACTGAGATACCAGGCTTCATTTCTATTCCTTAAGCCACTATACCTAAATTGTGTAATATCTATATGAAACCCAACAAAGTCTAAAAGTATTGAGTGTCTATAACTTCCTCTAAAATAGTACAAAACCCACACAAAATGTTAACTCTGACAATCTCCTTCCAATTTTATAAAATTTGTTTGTTGGGGTTTCATGGAGGCCCTGTAAATAACACCCTTCTGCCCCATGCAAGAGCTGAAATGATTCAAAAAACGGATTACAATGTATTAAGACAAATGTTGGGGGAAACCCCCTGAGATGTGGTGATGACTTGGGGAGAGCTATGGTCCTGGGTGGGTGGGTGTGGGAGGGGGTGATGCCACAAGGGTGGAGAAAGAGCCTGAACACCCCACGCCACATGGTGCAGACCCTCCTCCATCCGACGAACACTCACTGAGAACCACCACGTCCCCGCTCCTCCTCCATCTGACAAACACTGAGGACCACCACATCCCAGCACAGACCTGGGCACTCAGACACACAATGAGCAGCACGTCAGAGACGAACATGAGGGTGTGGGGCCCCCGCAGATTCTGGCACCTGGACCCGTAGCGGGGGTTGGTGACGGCGCCTGGCTTCCTGCAGAGCTTTTCCATCTTGTTTGCTGGAGTCTCAGGGTGTCTGTGCTCTAGGTTCCCTGGTGTTACGTTCTCTCTTGACTAAGAAACAGAGCATATGCGTGTAGTTGAGGAACCAGACTTTTTGTTGATTGGATTTCATGGATGACAAATTGGCATAATCAATCAGGTCAACAATGTGGAAAGTGAACCTCTCTCTTAAGGAAAGGTATGAAAACAGTTACCCCATTAACTCAGCACTGTGTAGAAAGCCCCCCTATTTGTTCATTATGCATAATTTTATATGTCACCCCCCCATCCCTTCCTTCCTCTCTCCCACTCTTAAAATAGCTCTGTTATAGATTTGGATTAAATATCCCAAATGCAGCTATGAAATGGGATAATTCCCAGGCTTCTGAAACTGCGGACATTACATGGACTCTCTACCCATGTGCTGAGCGCGGATGCTATGCTCATCAGTGTCAGGACACAGAACACAGTGCTCACTTGTGTTCTGGGGAACTGACCTTGTGGGGTGCTCATGAGAGTGCAGGGACATTCCTCATGCCCGGTGGCACTAGAACATTTTTCCTTTAGGACTGTGAATAAAAATGTTAAGTCATTAACTTAACTTCCGTTCATCCCGTCCCCCCCGCCTGTCCCAGGGACCTGGGATACAGCATGCTAGACCCACCCAGAGTCAGCGTGGAGACTAGTGGGCCGTGTCCAGGACACTGGCCATAGGCATTGTGCTCCTTGGTCCTCCTTCCACAAGGTCACATGAGGCACCTGCCCCTGCCTATCCTGGCTTGTCCACCATGAGCATCTGACTCAACCCTGGACAAAGAATTTCCCTCCAAGGGGGTTTGGGGCTTGTCATGAGCATTACTGTTCTGGCAGCCAAAACCGAAGGTGTAAATTTAGGAAATGCCAGTTTCCACCTTGTTGTGAGAGAACTCTGGCTGTGGAGTGAAGGAAAGTTGGTGCTGGTGGAAGGCCAAGGGTACCTGCACCTGGATCCAGTTGTTCCTGCAACCCCCTGTATTCTTGCTCTGCCCACAGCTGTCTTGGGCTCTCTGAACAGTGACGTCCTCTGCATCCCACACAGTCTTAGTGAGCACATGCAGTCTCCCATGTCTGGTGTCACCTTCAGACTGCACAGAAGGCGGAGCCACCCATCAATTAGAGAACAGTTCCAGACTCAGGATTTTGTAAGCCAACTTTCTCAATGCACGAGGTGTGGCCCCTTTCCATGGCTAGGGAAATGGTGAGCACACCCTAAGTGGCAGTTCCTCCATCATTTTCTTGCTATGTGGCCTGTCAATCACTCCCCCAGAACCAAGGTTGGGACCGGCTGTGCTTCTCTGAGGCTTGGGATGGGGCGGGGTCTGGTTGTCTGAATGGTTTGTGGGGTTCTGTGTGGCCACAGGGAAGAATGGGAGGCCGTGGATGTTCTCGGAGTCCTGAAATTCACTGCTCTCTAAAATATGCCCATGTCTGACTCGGTCCAAACCTCCTTGAACCACTGAATGGCCGGGCGTCTCATGAGGCTTGGCTGTGATCTGGACTCAGGGTGAGGGACACTGCTCCCAACTTCTCACATCCCTTCTCTGCCTTTCCCTCCCCCCTTTCCTGCCATCCCTCCTGCTCAGGGGGAGCTCACAGGGCACCTTGGAATAAGGAGCTGGGCGTATGCAGTCCAGCCCCTCTGTCTGCCTCCACCTTTGTGACCAGTGGCTGTGTGGCCTTGCTTCTGGGGGAAGAGCAATTTGTGGGGGAGAGACCATACACACGTGTCTGCAGTGCCCACCAGGGTCTTGGTCTGGGGGCATGGACAGGGAGCCATTTAAGGATGTGCTAAGGAGTTGTGCCCCTGAACCACATTCTCCAAAAATCAGTTTTATTGTAAAAATGACCATAATCTGATCTACAATCAGCAAATCCTCTTTCTAATTTTTGACAGGTTTAGAATTCAGCCAGAGAAGTGTGGCTGACCCTTCTAAGCTGGATGTCCAGGCCTGTGCCGGGCGCTGGAGGACCACAGAGACGCCGGAGTGACCAGTAGCTTGAAGCCTTCATTACCCTAATGCAGGAGTTCATTCCCTGGAATATAAATTCTCATTGACAGCTAACCGAAACATTTCTCACTTCCTGTAACAACTCCGTCTGCCCTCTCCACGTTCCGTTGACCAGCGGAGCACACTCCATAGATTAATGTCCGTGAGGAAGAGGCCTGTGAGCCACACTCTCCTTCTCCGAGCTGAAAACCCCTCGCTTGGGGCTCATGGTTCCCACTTCCCAGTGGAAAGGATTTCTGGCTGTGAGCTTTGGCTTCTTATCTGCATGCAGGGCTGTGGACCCCATGGGCAGGTCTGTGAAAGCCTGAATCGTGGTATGAATTGGGGGACTGTCCCCACGCAGCCTCAGAGCTGGCCAAGCTGTTTGGGGCTTCAGGGCTGCGGTCCTTCCCGCACCATGAGGAGCTGGTGGCTCTGAGTCCCTGGCTGGGAAGCCACCTGCTGTCTTTCAGGGGAGAGGGGCTTCCTCTGCTCGCGTGGGAAGGTGCTGCCAGAGGAAATTCACTGCGGAGTTGAACAGCATCAAGCATTAAATGATTTCTGAATCCCTTCCTACCGTGTTGAAGGAGGATTTCTCATTACTGAAGAGCATTCACTGAGCACACACGCGTTCGGACCTGCCCCAACCTGTGGTTGAAATGTGGGGTGCCAGGCCTCTGCCCGTACCGTGATCTCAGGGAGCAAGCCCTGACGGTCTCGGCACCTGAGCTTGGGGCCCCATCTTTTGCCACCGCGGCCCTGGGTGAGGTCTCACACCTCACCTGCACCGTGCCCTGCGCACTTCTCCCTCGCAGGTGCCTCTGACGTCAGGTGTTTCCAAGAGATACTCTTTACTTGGGAAGGAGACTCGGGACACCTGGTCTAACTTGACATCAGGAAGGCGGCTCGCAGGCCCACCTACTCCTACTCCACAGGGAAGCACACTGCCGGCAGGTGGAGGGCTCCCTCGCCCGGGACGCTCGCTGGCCCCTGAGAGCTGCCACCGCTCTGCGCTGTCTGAGGATAGGCTGTGTTTCCACTCCTTCTTCCTGGGACCTGGCCCAGGACACGAATGCAGGCCACGCTCCGTGCCGTGGTGCTGTTGGAGGGAGTCCTTTGTCTATAAAATCCCGTCCCGATCTCAGGAAGGCTAAGTTGTTTTTAAAGACAGGATCTCAAGCCAAGGCTGCCCAGAACTGAGAGCAGCTTCCCTTTATGTCCCGTGCGCGGCGTCCTCAACAGAGACCCTGGGGTGGGTCTCCATTTCTCTGCGGTGGCCTCAAAACCATCACTGTTCTCCCTCCTGAGCTCGGAACCAAGACAAAGACGAAGAGAGGGACCGAGCTACCATTGGAAACCTTGCGGAGATGTCCATAAACATCGATCCTTGGTCATTTCCACACGGGTGAGCAGCTGAGACGCCACGGGCCACGTGGCCCCCTTGTCAGCGGCCGCAGAGCACAGTTAGCGGAATTGTGCCAATCCGCAGCCACACCCGTGCCACAAAAACTCATGTAGATTTTTGGGACCTTTTACACCAGGGATGGCCGAATGAGAGATCTCAGTATTACTGCTCTGTCGAAACACGGAACGAGCAAGAAAATACGGGGCCGAGACACCTGCTGAAATTGAAAACGAATCTCCCCGAGATCTTTCCTGGGGGGTCTGAGCTGCAGGACCAGAGCAGAGCAGATACCTTGTGAAGGGAAGTGGGGAGAAGCCTCGTCCCCACATGATTCGCCCACACGATTTATCACACCTGTTCTGAGAGCTCTACACTACAAGCTGGGGTGACATTGGGAACTTTCCGGGAAGACTCCGGGCTGAGTTTGGACTGGGCTCAGAGAATCAACCAGCTCTGACTAAGTGTCTGTCAGAGTCCTCGGGGCCAGGTTTCGTGTGTGCCGTGGGGCACAGCCTGCGTGCTGCAGGGCACGAGGGTCACCCCAGCCTGGCAGCCGCCCCGAGGTCTGGAAAGGAGTCCTTCCAGCACACAGTGAAATGCCCCCCTGGAGGACGGCCCGGGGACCTGCCACAGGCCCTTCCCCGCCACGCGACCCGCAGCCTGAAAGAGCCCAGCCAGCCTGCTGTGTTGGGTTAGTGCAGAAATGGTCACCAAAGGGGTAGCTGAAATTGTCGAGGGCTTCATTGTTTCCGACAGAACAAACCACGGAACTGGTGAGCCGGTCCCCTGAGGCTTTGTGGTGCTCGGGGAGGCAGGGTCTCCGCAAAGAGCGCCTCTGCACCAAGCCGAGCAGGGAGAATGCTCTGCAGCGGGTGTCACACTCCACCTCCGGGCAAGGGCATCGCCTTATTCTATGCCTACGGCGGGTGTGGCGTTCCCCAGCTCACATCTGGTGGGAGATGCTGGGGAGGGAATGCAGACACAGCAGGACGAGAAGTGCAAGTGGGCGGGCCGCCTTCTCCCCGAGGGGCCGTGAGGCCGTGAGGGTTCTTGGGCACGGTGGAGCTGGGCCGGGAGGATGCCTGCTGCACGGCCTCGGCTCGGGGCGTTCCGGTGCCTGTGTCTGCTGAACATGGAAGGTTTCGCTGGGGTCTAAGTAGGTGGGCGTGGAGGGGAGTGGGGCAGGAACAGGGCACCGGGCGCTGAATTCATCTCCCACGACAGGGACAATGCGTCACATCCTTTGTTTGGAGGAGATGGTGGAGAGTGGAGCAGCCCCAGGATGGCATGCTCTGTGTTTGTGGCCGGTTTTCCTCAGGCTTGGCCTGTCTCCAGTGCAGGGACGTGTCGGGGCCCTGGCAGGAGGCCTCCATCTCTCCTACAAACGGCTCTGGTCTTTGCCTCCTCCAGCCGGTGTGAGGAGGATCGCCCCATGTCCCCACGCTCAGGGAGATCCAAGAATGTCCTTTCTTTACATTCGTGGAAACTCAGACGTGGTTTGCCTGTGTACATGTGTAGACAGGGATATTTTCTATGAAACGTTGATTATATTCTGAACACAATCTCAGAGATGATTTCCACTTTGGGGGCTGTACTGGCAAGGCTTCACCTCCAAAGACTGCCCGCCCCACCGTGGGTTCTCATGGCCACGTGGTGCTGGGGGGCTCCCCCTCATTTGTTTAACTGCTCTGCTGTTGCTATTTCATAGTTTTCTAATTTTTCCTTGAGAAACCATACCCTTGGAAACATCCCTGATGATGTCCTGGGGCCCCATCCCTGGCTGTGGAGCATCCTTCCTCAGAAGCTCCATGTTCTGCTTTGCCTGCAGGTGCCCCTGGAGAGCTGGGCTGGACCACCTCCCAGGCTTTGTGGTCACTGGCGAACTTACATCCGAGACCACGACCCTGCTGTATGTGGCTTTAGCACGTGGATGTACTTTATGGGCCTATTTTCACTCGTGCGTCTTGCTCCTTTTGTGAATCGCTGGTTCATTTTCTTTAAGGATAGACCCCATTGTCCCTTTCGAGGGTGAAGGTAGTCTGTAGGTTATACTGAATGTTTATTTGGGCCACAGTAGCAGTTGCACAGGGAAAACTCAATACAGGTTTGCTAAATCTATCCATTAGCACATCGAGGACTTTCATTTTAAGATTTAGTTTTGCTCTAAGATGTTAATTGTGTGGTTTAATAATGATTTCTATTAATTAGGCCATTAATTTTCTGAACCTAAGCTCTTGGGCAAGTTGGACCTGGCTCCTGTCCTAAAATGAAGCCAACAAGCATTGACCTTGAGATTCAGTGAGACTGAAGGCCAAGCAGGAGTGATTTCCCTCCGGATTGAATTGCTACAGGGCAGAATCAGGCTCAATAACCATTAGGAGGTAACGATTGTGAACTCAATGATTTTAATGGTTTTGGATGAATTACTCCAGAAAAAAAGAAAATCTTCAGTATGTTTTATTTGGGAAGGTTCCCCCACTCTGAAATCATTAACTGGGGACATTTGAATAGTAGCAAAATAAAATAAAAAGAAAGGCAGAAATTAACTTGTCTTATATTTTATTTAAAGTCTAGTGGACTCTATGACTTCATATGCACACTCTATGCATTAAAGAAAGGTTGAATTAAATGCCATTTTAAAAACTATTATGAGTTGTATCATTAATTCCTTTGAATTTACCAGCAGAGCATTCTATACCTCTCTGAACCCCCAAACCTAAGGGGAGACAGCAGCTGTGAAGGGCAGTGGATGTGGGGACAGGCACAGGCCCCTCCTGGCGCCTGGGACAATTCAGCCACAGGGAATGACCAGGACCCATGACCCACAAACCCGGGCCTCAGAGGTCTGGATGGATGGATGGATGGATGGATGGATGGATGGATGGATGCATGATGGATGGATGGATGGATGGATGGATGGATGGATGGATGGATAGATGGATGGATGGATGGATGGATGGATGGATGGATGGATAGATGGATGGATGGATGCATGATGGATGGATGGATGGATGGTTTCTGTGCCTGCCTATCCCTCCTCCCCTGGCTCAGAGAGCAGATGTGAGGCTGCAGTCCCTGCTCTGGGGGGGGGGCGTCACCCCCCGCCCCACCCCGGGCACACATCTCAGGTAGGGAAGGAGTGGGGTCTCGCTGGCATGCTTCATGCTGAGAAATGCAGGTTTCACGGAGCTGACCAGGAAGAAAAGACAGTTCCAGGCACATTGTAGCAATGCAATTCCAGAACACACACAATAATGAAGGTGGTGGGTCCAGAAGATCTCCTTCAATCCAGCAACCTTCAGCCGGTGACCCCTGCAAGGCACAGGAAGCAGGCGAAGGCCCAGGCCTCCAGCGTAGCACTGGTTTCAGACTGCACAGTGTCCAGGAGCAGGGCACAGAGGGGTGACACAGGGGACAGCTCCTGAAACCTCACCTTCCCAGAGACATGAACCTCAAGAGTTGGGAGAGCACTCAGTGAACTTCTGAACCCAGGGGGGCATGAGGAAGAGTCGCCCAGACCCCAGGGGTTTCTTCTCACTTCCTCCTGGGGTTCCCGCCTAGGGAGTCACCACACCAGGAGCAATGGCTGAATGGGGACAGCACCACGGGTCAAAGCAAATGTCCGCTAAGGTAGCCCTGCGTCCAGGTTCAGTGCAAAGGCAGCAGTCCAGGAGAAGTCGCTAGTCCCTCCTGCCTCCAGCCCCCCAACTCTGCGCATGGGTGGATGGACCAGGGACTCAGGCGAGCAGACCCTGCTCAGATTCACCAGCTTCTAACGAACTGATGCCCAGCACAGTGGGTCATGCTGCCGTGAACACCAGGCTCAGATCACAAGCATGAGCAAGCCTCCCACGAATGGAAACTAGGAGAGACCCCGGGGACACCTCAAACACCCTCCTGAATGGGGAGATACGTCAGAAGCCCATTCCCCAAGGACAGAGCCAGAAATGCGAGAAGAGGGTCTGAGCCTGTCCCCCCAGCCCCAGAGTGGACAGTGCCAAGTGCCACAAGGCAGTGAGGCTTCAAGACATAAGTGCCCAGCTTCCCCACTTACCTGCTGCACTACGAGCTCCTTAACAGGCACCGGACTCAGTTTCCCCGGAAAGGATTCAGGGATCATAAAGCTGCCTTTACCATGATATGATGGTGAGAATATTTAGGTAAGTGAACAACCCAGTGACTGTCCCAGAGGAAATGTGAGGTTTTGCAGATTGTGACTGAATCAAACTCCATTATGGGGGAGTCAAAGCAGAGCAGGCATTGTGTAAGATGCAATCTCTTGTGCAGTGGGGGACCTTGAGGCATCACCTGGAAGATGCATGTATGAGAAAGAGGAGGATATGGTGAGAGGATGATGACTCAGGGGGCAGAATGCCAGTGCTGCTGTGCATGGGCAGGAGTCAGGGCAGGATCACCCACCAGCTGGGCCCAGGCCAGTGTGGGTGCCCAGACCAGGCTCTGCATTGGCTCCCTGTGGTCTGGCTCCAGGCAGATGGGCTCCAGGCTGGCCTCACGCCCCAGACCTCGTGGCGAGGAGGCATATACACATGGACTCACACACAGCTACAGTTTTTCATGCTTGGATAGATTTTCTCCAGCGACAACACCCAGGAGCCGTGCCGACCCTGTCTGCGCATGGTGAGTCCTCAGTTTCCAGAACAGGTCATGTTTGCGTTTCAGGTGGGCTACCCCAGGAGCAGCATCTGCTCACAGATGAAGGTATGTGTTCACAGTATGGGGCACAGGACTAAGTAGCTGTGGTCAGTGTGTTTGTCAAGTTGATGCAAATAAAACAAAAATAATAATAAAAGAGAAGCTTAGTGTTTTTTTTTAAAAAGTCAGTGCTAGTTATAATTAACAGGAAAGGGATGGGGTGGGGCTGAGCAGTAAAATACTCAAAATTCCTTAACTTATATATGGATGTTACAGTAAACACTATTTTCCTTGTGAGTCTGGGAATGGACCAGAGGTTTAAGTATGGCTTTCAGAACCTTGACGCAGCTTCAGACAGAAATAATAAATTAAATGTGGCCAACCAAGATCATTGCAGGAGATTGAAATAAAGTACTTTTATGTATAAAATACAGAAAACGAAAGAGAAAATGAAATACAAAGACATGAGTGCGGGTGCCACATGAAGCACATTAGTTATGCTCAAAACACAGTCGTTCGAAACCCATTGTGAGAAATACAGGCTCAGAGAGAGTCAAAGTAGAGGACACTTTTGAAAGGATAAAGCCGGGCAGAACGAGAGGTAAAACACAGGAAGGTGGACCAGTACAGCCAGACGTCCATGAAAGAGGGGGCAGCATCAGTATTTTCCCCAGGACTCCGCAGAAGACCGGGGCTGGTCTGTCAAACGTCCACCAGGCTGGCCCTCCGCACCCCACTCCACACACCGTCCATTCCCAACACATGACGGAGAACGAGGGTTTCAAGGACAGCAGGGGTGCTGTGCAGGCTTCTCGGCAGCACCCTCGGCACGGGGCGTGGGGGCCCGGCCGTGGAGGACGTTTAGAAGCCCCTCCGCCCCCACCCCTGCACCAGCAGCGTGTCCCCAGCTGTGATGACAGGCAATGCCCCCATCTTGCCCAAACGTGCCCCGGGAACCCACCGTCCCCAGTGGGGAAGCACGGCGCTGAGGCCGTGAACTTGGTATATCCTAAAGGGAGGTGTTTCCCACAAGCCTGGCGAGTGTTCGCAGATCACCACGTGAACGTGTGCACCTTCTTTTCCAGTGTAGAACGGTACTGCAGAAATATCACCAAGAAAACTTCAGTAAATGAAAAACACCAGAAAGTGCACAAACAACATTCGCCTACCCAGACACAATGAAATTTCAATCACAGAGGAGAGTCCTGGAAGATAAAAGGAACACTGTAATCATTAACAATGGTGACGGTGCTTCTAGAATAACCAAAGTCCGAGTGTACAGCCAGCCTCAGCGGAGGGGGCCACGGCTGCATCTGGAGTTAATTACTTTTTTCATGTGCAAAAGAGGAAGAAAGGAAATGAACTAAACGTTCAACATATGAAATTGGACAACGGGGAAAAAAAAACCCTAATTTCTAAGGAGATTAGAAAAAATTAATTCTTTTTTAGAAAAATAAAGTAAGAATAGACAATTTTCTTGAAATTCAAGTCTATTCAAGACAAAAACCAAAGGACTGGGAAGGGAGAGATAGCACAGAGATTTTACAGCAATACCAGGGAATCATCATCGTCACCATAGGGAATGTTCCCAGGACGCCAGGAGAGCCGTGTCTCCCGCGGAATGGCTCGTCTCAGAGCTTCTCCCCGTGTCTGTGCTGGTTCATCTCTTCCCTCTTCTCCCTCCTGGAGTGCACACCACATAGCCTGGGTTAGATGCTCCACCAGCGAATGAGGAGGCAGACACAGACGAGGCACTCACGGCATTTCCTCCTCAAGAGCATCAGGACTTTATAGAAAAAAAATTTTTTTTGGTAAACTTCCAAGCAATGAGTTAATCCCACATATTTGTTTGGAAGCATAGACTGCTATGGCTCCCAAATCAGACAGGAGCAGTAAAATACAGAAAGAAACAAAGCATTCACATTTAGCAATGCAGATATCAATATTTCATGTAAAATAAGAGAAAATTGAATTCTGTAGCATATTATGAATATTCCAGCACTGCCAAATAAAGCCTTCTCTTGCGATGAAAATGTCTCCATATTTAAAAAATATATGTCCAGGGGAATGCTAATAGGGGATGGCGGACGGTCATCTCAGATGCTGAGACCCCACCGGCATTGCCGAACATGACTACTGCCTTACCTTTTCTGTTGCTTTATTCTGCTTATTACAATAGTCTTCTCCACCTTTCCCCAAGGTCACAGAAATCTTGTCTACCCACACTTGGGGAGAATTTGCGGTTTTGCTTTTTACCTATGTACACCGAATGCATATGAAGCTTGCACCTGTGTAGGCTTTGGGCTCGTGAGTTAATCATCACGCACTCATCCCAGCACAGCGCCTGGGGTTCCTTCTCCTTCGGTGCAGAGACCCCCTGGGACAGACCACACGGCTGCACATTGAGATTTCTGTGTACGTGCCTGTTGATACTTTTGTATTAAGGGTTTTGGTGTTTGCGGCTTCTGAGTTCATTATAAGGATCTGTCCTTGATTCCAGGACCACTGTGTTCCTGTAGCCCACTAACTAGTGACCTAATGATGAAGTCAGGCTGTTTAGTCCTCTTTCCTATTCCGGATGGGGTCAGTACCTGGGCAAGGGAGTAAAGCAAGTGCCCTCCCCGGTATGGGAGCCTCATCACCCTGTTGAAGACCTGAATAGAACGAAAGGCATGGGACCTGCTCTCTGCCGGCCTGTCTTCAGAGGGGACATCTGTCTCCTGCCTTCGGCCTGGGGCAGAAGCTACACCACCACTGACCCGGTTCTAGACCCCCAGCCTCCATAATCCCCGGAGCCAGCTTCACACAGCAAGGCTCTGTTGACACACACACACGTCCTTTTGGTTCTTTTTCTCTGGAAAACCATGACGAACACGCTTGGTAAACAAGACAATTCAGTAAAATCTGGCCATAAACAATAGAGAAAGTGTAATACCAATTTTAGGGGGGGGAATGGCATGTTGTCATAAAAAGGAGCCTCCGAGAGTATGTGGCAGATGTGAACAAGGTCTGCTCAACTACTATTGGTTTATGTTTATTTGTGTATCACTCTGCTCTGCAAACCTTTTCTAGAATGAATGTATGTTTCCTTTCTCGATAGGAAACAATGTCTTTCTTTAAAGTGAAAGTATAAACTTCTGTATGAGGATGTGAGAACACCCCCGAGGAGGTCAAGCCGTGGTCCAGTGGGGGGTGTCGTTCAACCCAGAGGTTGGCACAAATTCGGGTGAGTCGTCCTTAACTCACTACCACGCCCAGAAGTAGTCGTCCGCGCGTGTAGCCGGCACTGGCCGGGCATGAGCGACCTCGGCAGAGAGCCTGGCATGCAGGAGGCTCCACAGCGCTAGGTCTGGAGAGCAGGGATCGGGGCGGGGTCTTCCTCCCCCTGTGTTTGACCTCTGCTTGTTTTCCAAACTTTCCTTTAAAGCTGGTCTCACTCCATTAAGGAGGCAGAGGAAGGAGACTCTTGAGCAGGTGACGCTCCTGTGTCCAGTTCCGGCCTCTCTGCGCAGAGCTGGTGAGGTTGGTCGCTTTCGGAAGCATTGAACACAGGTCACCAGACCCACAACAGACACAATCCATGTGCAAAACCTCAAGATCACAGATAACAGGAAAGCACACTGAACAAATCTGGACATGGTGAGTTTGCATTATTGCTCTTTAAAATTCCTTTGTTAAGGTAATGACACATACATAATGTGAAACCCACATCCATTTTTATCACTTCTAAGTGTACGTTCAGGGGCACGAATTGCACTCACAGTGTTGTGCGACCATCACCTCTCTCCATCCCCGGAACTTTTCCATCTTCCCGAACTGCAGCTCAGTCCCCATGAAAGAGTGGCCGCCATTCCCCTCCCCCAGCCCCTGGGGCCCACCATCCACTCTCTGCCTCCCTGATTTTCACCTGTCTAAGCTGCTCATAGAAGAGGAACCACACAATGTTTGTCCTTCTGTGACCGGCTTATTTCCCTTTACACATGTCCTCATGTGTTCATCCGCAGGCATCAGCACTTCTTCCCTTCGTAAGGCTGGGTGGCATCCCAGGTTACGGACCGACGACATTCTGTTTACCCCTTCGCCTGTAGATGGACGCTTGGGTGGCTTCCACCTGTTGGTTGGTGTGACTATGCTCTGTGAACACAGTGTACCAGTATGTTTTTGAGACCCTGGGTTCAATTCTTTGGGGAAGGTACCTAGGACTGGAGGTGCCAGGTCATATGGTAATTCTGTTTAACTTTTTGAGGACCTGCCAAACTTTTTTCCACAGGGGTTGTGCCATTTTGCATTCCCACCAGCAATTATGAAAGCTCCAATTTCTGCACATCCTCATCAATACTTGCTATTGTCCATTTGCTAATACTAACCATGCCAGTAGGTGTGGGGCTGTGTCTCCTGGAAATTACGATTCGTGTTTCCGTAACGGCCAGTGGTGTTGAGCATCTTTTCGTGTTATTATAGCCTTCAAAGTGTCTTCTTTGGAGAAATGTCTGTTGACGTCCTTTGCCTGTTTTTAATTGGGTTGTTTATTTTTTGAGGTTGAGTTATAGGGATCCTTTATTTATTTCATTGCCTTTGTTTTAAATGTAATTTATTTAATCCTAAGCTTATGCATTAATGCTTCATTATGGCTATGTTTAACAATCAGCTCACAGAGTTCCTGAAAATTTAACAGCTGGCTCTCATGTGTTGCTATGAGTGAGCTCCACCACTCCCTGGATTCTTCTCAGGATTAAAGAAGAAAATGTTTACAGCAGGGTTTTGAAAAATCTAAAGCGTTTTCCTAATATAAAAAAATACCGTCATTACTATTTATGACCATTTTTATGACTCAACACACAAGCCCCCCAAATTCACTTGTATTAATATATCTTCCTGGTGAGTGGAGGTTTGCTGGAGTAGAGAGAAGAGATGTGCCAGAATTATCTGTGAGCTGACGTTCTCCATGCCCCCGATCCCCTGGAAGGCTGATAAATGAGAAAGGCTTTCCTCCCACAGCTTTTGAAGAGTCTCACAGCATTTTAAACTCTTGAAAAGCACTTAGCTGATAAAAACCTATTCTAATGAATAAAAGACAGGTTCTTTCGAGGCATGGCCCATTTAGACACTGCCAGACCCGAGTTCCTGCTTGCTTGGAGTCCGGGAGGCTTGGTCCAGCCCGAGGGCTTATAGGACTGCTGCGCTCGGCATGCCTCCTGCCAGGCTGCCCCCGGCTAGGCTGCCTTTCTCTCTTCCTGCCTTTTGTCCCTGCTCTGAGGAAGGGATTCCAGGCAAAGCAGAAAGCCTGCTGGAGACCGGCAGAAGGAAGGTACCCACCCCACCCGTCTGCTGTGGAGGGCGACCGCCGGGCCTCACACTTGTCTCTCCATCGTTTACGTACTGTTGTACCCGCGACTGTCCTCTCTCCTTCCTTCCTTTTCTTTTTAGGGCCGCTCACGTTCCAAGAATAGGACCCATCCTTTTTCAGTGACCTGAAAGGGGCCCCGTGAGCCCACCGCTAAAGTCACTGCTGGGACCTTGATCATGGCCTCTATCTGAAAACCGCGCATCTCCCCACCTGCGCGCACCTGAGCCTGCCCCCCACCTCCCCTCACGTGTGTGCTATTACAGTTCTGTGCACTCCCCAGTCCAGATACGTACGCTGCCTTGTTGGGTGTGCGCTGCTTTCGGCTTCTATAGAAGAGCAGCACGCAGCGTGCGATCGTACTTTCCCACGTGGTGTGATGCTGCTGCTGTTCATCAATCGTATGGAGAACCACAGCCTGTTTGTTTTGACTGCTGAGTCCCAACTGCCTGAGAGCCAAACCCGGCTGCCCCCTGTGTGTGTGAATAAAGTTTTATTGGAACACAGCTGTGCCAACTTGCTTCGGTATTGTCTGTGGCCATTTTTGCTCTACTCTGGGAGCATTGACTATTTGTGGCTTGCAAAGCCTGAAATATTTTCTCTTCTTTAAATGTATTTTCTCTTCTTTTAAACCACTTTGATGAGGTATGATTGACATGTAAAAAGCTGTATGTAGGCAATGTGCACACCTGAGTGAGTCTGGGAATAAGTTCACACCAGGGGAGCCACGCCAGCCCACAAAGACCACAGACATACGCATCACCTCCCAAAGTCTCCCCCTGCCTCCTTTGCCATTACCTTTGTCACTGTTGTTATTAGGATTAACCACTTACTCATCAGTGTGTGGACAGAACACGTAGTAGGAGACCTTCCGTCGTGGCACACTTTGATCCCAGAGCACATGCTGCTCGATGTAGCCCCTGGGCTGTGCAGGGGATCCACCGGGTCCCTCTACCTTGCACAACTGAAACCTTGTAGCTTCTCACTGTCACCTCCCCACGCGCCCTCCCCACAGCCCCTGCAACCATCGCCTGCCTCCCTCTGCTTCTCCGGGTTGGACTATTTCAGTCACCTCGTGGAAATGAGATCTTACCATATTTGTCCTTCCGTGTCTGGCGTATTTCGCTCAGCATCACATCCTCCAGGTCCATCTCTGCCTTCCCAAATGGCAGGATTTCCTTCTTTCTAAAGTCTGAACAATATTCCATTGTATGTGCATACATTTTCTTTATCCATTTGTCCATCAACACACATTTAGCTTGTTCACATGCCTTGGCTGTTGTGAGTCATGCAGCAGTGAACCGGGGGTGCACCCTCTCTTGGAAATCCTGATTCCATTTCCTCTGGGTATACCCAGAAGTGGCATTGCTGGGGCATAGAGAAGCTCTATTTTCAACATCTTGAGGAACCTCCATACTGTTTTCCAGAGTGGCTGCACCAGCTTGCGTTCCCACCAACCGTGCACCAGGGTCCCCTTCCTCTGCACCCTCGCCAACACCTCTTGTTTCCTGTCGTTTAGATTTTAACTGTTCTAACAGATGTGAGGTGATTCTAACAGATTCACTGTGGTTTTGGTTTGTCTTTCCCTGATGATTGGTGATGTTGAACATCTTTTCATATACTTGTTTGTCATTTTATGTCTTTTTTTTTTTTGAGAAATATCTGTTCAAGTTCTTTGTCCATTTTTTAATTGGGTTATCTGGATTTTTTTTTGCTATTGAGTTTTATAAGTTCTTTATATATTTTAGACATGAGCCATTTATCAGATGCACAGTTTGAAATATCTTCTCCCATTCCATAGACTGCCTTTTCATTTTGTTGACGGTTTTCCTTTGCTGTGCAGATGCTTTTTACTTTTATGTAGCCCATTTGCCTGTTTTTGCTTTTGTGGCCTGTGCCTTTGGTGTCAAGCTCAAAATCTCATTGCCAAGACTGATATCCAAGAGCTTTCTTTTTGGGGGGACACCTGTGTGGTTTAGTCAGTTAAGCGTCTGACTCTTGATTTCGGATCAGGTCATGGTCTCGGGGTCGTGAGATCGAGTCCCACATCAGGCTCCACACTCAGCGGGGATCCTGCTTGAGATTCTCTCTCTCCCTCTACCCTCCCCACTGCTCACTCTCTCTCTCAAATAAACAAATAAATCTTTAAAAATGAAATTTTCTCTTTAATGTTTTCTTCCAGGAGTTTTATGGTGCCAAGTCTTACTTTGAAGTCTCAAATCCATTTTGAGGGGAATTATGTGCATGCCGTAAAATAGAGGTCCAATTTCACTCTTGCATTGTGGAAACCCGTTTTCCCAAAATCATTTATTGCCTAGATTATCCTATCCCCGTGTTGTATTCCTAGCTTTCTTGTTGAAGGTACTGGACTGTTTATGCTACAGTGTATTTCTGAGTGAGTCCGGGGGTGAGTTCTGAGGTCTCAATTCACTTCCATTGGTTTATGTGTCATTTTTATGTCAGTACCATACTGTTTTGATTACTACAGCTTTGTTATATAATTTTCCTTTATGTTAGTCACCATACAGTACATCATTAGTTTTTGATGTAGTGTTCCACGATCCAGTGTTTTCGTATAACAGCCAGTGCTCCATGCAGTACGTGCCCTCCTTGATACCCACCACCGGGCTAACCCATCCCCCCTCCCCCTCCCCTCTAGAACCTGTTTGTTTCTCAGAGTCCATCGTCTCTCATGGTTCGTCTCTCCCTCCGATCCCCCCCTTTTCCCTTCCTTCTCCTAATGTCCTCCCTGCTATTCCTTAGGTTCCACAAGTAAGTGAAACCATATGATAATTGACTTTCTCTGCTTGACTTGTTTCACTGAGCATCATCTCCTCCAGCCCCATCCATGTTTGTGTAAAAGTTGGGTATTCATCCTTTCTGATGGCTGAGTCATATTCCATTGTATCTATGGACCACATCTTCTTTATCCATTCATCTGTTGAAGGGCATCTCGGCTCTTTCCACAGTTTGGCTATTGTGGACATTGCTGCTATGAACATTGGGGTGCATATGGCCCTTCTTTTCACTACGTCTGTGTCTTTGGGGTAAATACCCAGGAGTGCAATTGCTGGGTCATACGGTAGCTCTATTTTTAAGTTTTTGAGGAACCTCCACACTGTTTTCCAAGCAGCTGCACCAACTTCCGTTCCCACCAACAGTGTAAGAGGGTTACCCTTTCTCCACAACCTCTCCAACATTTTTGACTTGAGTATTTGTTTTTTGGGTGTTGAGTTTGAGAAGTTCTTTGTAGATCTTGGATACCAGCCCTTTATCTGTGGTGTCATTTGCAAATATCTTCTCCCATTCCGTGGATTCCCTCTTTGTTTTGTTGACTGTTTCCTTTGCTGTGCAAAAGCTTTTTATCTTGATGAAGTCCCAAAAGTTCATTTTTGCTTTTGTTTCACTAGCTTTTGGAGATGTATCTTGAAAGAATTTGCTGTGGCCGATGTCAAAGAGGTTACTGCCTATGTTCTCCTCTAGGATTTGATGGATTCCCATCTCACATTGAGGTTTTTCATCCATTTTGATTTTATCTTCGTGTGTGGTGTTAGAGAATGGTCGAGGTTCATTCTTCTGCATGTGGCTGTCCAATTTTCCCAACACCATTTATTGAAGAGACTCTCTTTTTTCCATTGCATATTTTTTCCTGCTTTGTTGCAGATTATTTGACCGTAGAGTTGAGAGTCCATATCTGGATTCTCTGTTCTGTTCCTTTGGTCTATATGTCTGTTTTTGTGCCAGTACCATGCTGTCTTGGTGATCACAGCTTTGTAATATAGCTTGAAATTGGGCAACGTGATGCCCCCAGCTTTGTTTTTCTTTTTCAATATTTCCTTGGCAATTTGGGATCTTTTCTGATTCCATACAAATTTTAGGATTGTTTGTTCCAGCACTTTGAAAAATGTCATTGGAATTTTGATCAGGATGGCATTGAAAGTATAAATTGCTCTGGGTGCATAGACATTTTAATAATGTTTATTCTTCTGATCCATGAGCATGGAATATTTTTCCATCTTTTTGTGTCTTCTTCAATTTCTTTCATGAGTGTTCTGTAGTTCCTAGAGTATAAATCCATTACCTCTTTGGTTAGGTTTATTCCGAGCTATCTTATAGTTCTTGGTGTTATTGTAAATGGAATCACTTCTCTAATTTTTCTTTCTACAGTTGTGTTGTTAGTGTATAAGAAAGCAACTGATTTCTGTGCATTGGTTTTGTATCCTGCCACATTACTGAATTGCTGTATGAGTTCTAGCAATTTGGGGGTGGAGTCTTTTGGGTTTTCCAAATAAAGTATCATGTCATCTGCGAAAAGAGAGAGTTTGACTTCTTCTTTGGCAATTTGAATACCTTTTATTTCTTTTTGTTGTCTGATTGCTGTTGCTAGGACTTCTAGGACTACGTTGAACAATAGTGGCCAGAGTGGGCATCCTTGACGTGTTCCTGATCTTAAGGGAAAGGCTCTCAGCTTTTCCCCATTGAGGATGATATTCACTGTGGGTTTTTCATAGATGGATTTTATGAACTTGAGGAATATTCCCTCTATCCCTATACTCTGAAGAGTTTTAATCAGGAAAGATGTCGTATTTTGTCAAATGCTTTTTCGGCATCAATTGAGAGGACCATATGGTTCTTCTCCCTCCTCTTATTAATGTGTTCTATCACATTGATTGATTTGCGAATGTTGAACCACCCTTGCATCCTGGGAATAAATCCCACTTGGTCGTGGTGGATGATCCTTTTAATGTATTGTCGGATCCTATTAGCTAGGATTTTGTTGAGGATTTTGGAATCCATATTCATCAGGGATATTGGTCTGAAATTCTCCTTTTTGATGGGGTCTTTGCCTGGTTTGGGGATGATTGTTATATAATTTTCAATTAAGAAGCATGTTGACTCCCACTTTGTTCTTCTTGCTCAAGATTGTTTTGGTTGTTTGGGATCTTTTGTGTTTCTGTATGAATTTGGGGATTGTTTCTTTTTCTATTTATGTGAAAAATGCCCTTGAGATTTTGACAATAATTGTTTTGAATCTGTAGATGCTTCAGATAATACAGACATTTTTTTAAAAATATGAATTCTTGGGGCACCTGCGTGGCTCAGTTGTTAAGCGTCTGCCTTCGGCTCAGGTCAAGATCTCAGGGTCCTGGGATCGAGCCCCGCATCAGGCTCCCTGCTCGGCAGAGAGTCTGCTTCTCCCTCTCCCACTCCCCCTGCTTGTGTTCCCTCTCTTGCTGTGTCTCTATCTGTCAAATAAATAAATAAAGTCTTTAAAAAAATATGAATTCTTCCAGTCCATTAACATGGGATATCTTTTCATTAATTTAAATCTTGTTCAATTCATTTCATTATTTTTTTTTGTCTGCAGTGTATAGGTATTGCACCTCCTTGGCCAAATTTATTACTATGTATCTTATTCTTTCTGATTCTGTCATACATGGGATTGTTTTCTTACTTTCTTTCTGGGATAGTTTGTTGTTACTGTAGAGTAATACAACTGACTTGTGTGTTGCTTTTGTATTTTGCAAATTTCTTGAACTTGCTCATTAATTCTATCAGGATTTTTTCTTTTTCTTTCCCCCCCTACTTTATTTATTTATTTTAAATGTTTTTTAAGTTTTGCAGTTTCCTTTTTTTTAAGTTTTAATTTTAATTCCAGTATAGTTAACATACAGCATAATAATAGTTTCAGGTGTACAATACAGTGATTCAACACTTCTATACAACACCTGGTGCTCATCACAACAAGTGCCCTCCTTCATCCCCATCACATATTTATCCCATCCCTACCCATCTCCTAAATCAACAACACAGGAAACAAAAGGTGTTGGTGAGATTGTGGAGAAAGGGGAACCCTTGTGAACTGCTGGTGGGAATGCAAGCTGGTGCCGCCACTCTAGAAAAGAGTATGGAGTTTCCTCAAAAAGTTGCAATTGCACTACTGGGTATTTATCCCCAAAATACAAAACGACTAATTCAAAGGGATACATGCACCCCCATGTATATAGCAGCATTATCTACTCTAGCCACATTTAATTTTTTAATTTGACAAATACCATATGATTTCACTCATATGTGGAATCTAAAAAGCAAAGCAAATGAATAAACAAACAAAAAGCAGAATCAGACCTATAAAGGCAGCGAACAAACTGATAGTTTCCAGAGGAGAGGGTGGTAGGAGGGTGGGCAAAATGGGTGAGGAGAGAGGGACATACAGGTTTTCTTTCTCTTTCTTGGTGATGTTAGTGTTTTTAAAATATAAGATCATGATATCCACAAACAGAAACAATTTTACTTCTTCCTTCCTGATTTAGATGCATTTTTTTTCTTTTTTCTTGCCTAATTGCTGTAGCTAGGACTTCCAGTACTTATGTTGAATAAAAGTGGTAGAAATGACCATCCTTGTCTTGTTCCTGATCTTAGAGGGAAAACTTTCAGCTTATCACAACTGAGTACGATGTGAGCTGTGGTTTGTCATGTATGGTCTTAATGATGCATGCTGAGAGCCTCTCATTTATTTTCCCCAGAAAAATGCCCTGAAATGTTTAAGGTTGTGCACCTTTTCCCCACCCAGCAGAGTTGACCCAGCTGTTGATATCTGTGTGTTGTGTGTGAAGGCTTCCGAACGCTGTGTGCAGGGGAATACAGGGCACCAGCTATCTCGGGGCAGGGCGGGGGGCACCTGTGAGCTAATTGTGGGGATTGACAGGTGTGGTGTCTTGTAGAGTTAGTGAGCAGAGCTCTTGGTGCACACATTAGTCAGGTCTGCAGCTGATTGTTGAGATCTGTGCACTGGCTGCAGTGAGCCCCTGCCCCTCTCCCTGCCACAATCTGTCCCCAGACTATTCTGCCATGGCAAGTGCTCTGGGCAGGGCGAGACAGAAGGGGGCCTGGGCAGCATGCCACAAGACTAGGGGAGCTAAGTGCTCACTTTCTCCCACTTTCCCCTGTGGGAGAAATTATGAGCAGAGGGGGCCTCTTGGCACTGGGAAGAGTGAAACTAGTCTTCTCACCCTCTTGCATGCAGCTGTTTGGAGATGTTTTTGCTCCACTGGTGTGCTGGAGCCTCCCACCTGTACTCCAGCTTCCCATCTATACTTCCCATCTATACTCCCAATTTCCTGTACACATATCCTTGTCCATGGGTGGCTGTTAAAATCAGTATTTCTGTGGAGGGTTGAGGGCTGGAACTTCCTATTCCTCTGTCTTGCTGATATAACTAAGTCTGAAATATTTCCTATCTGATCCCTTACAGAAGAAGTTTGCAGATACCTGTGTCGTTGTTTCTAAGTTTTTGCTGCTATAAAGAGTGTTTGGAAGTTCTTATACATCCTGGCCCATGTTCTAGGATAAATACCTAGAAATGCAGCTGGTATTGCATTATGTCATATGGTAGACAATGTTCAACTTTGGGGAATGATATCTAAGAGTTTTTCCAATATTTTGTACAGTTTAGGTTTCTATCAATAAAGTAAGGGGCCCTGGGAATTCTCATCCTCTCCAACAATTGTTAATATTGGTCATTTTATTTTATTTTATTACCAATGAATAGGTGTGAACATACTTTATTGAGGATGCATGTGGATGTTTTAGCAGGAGTCCAATGTCATCAATCTCCTGTAAATGCAGCCTTTCCCAGGAAGCAGAATCAGAGTCCTGTCAACTTCTCCTTAATGGGTGCTGTGGCCCCTGGGATGGAGTTCCTGATGGGGTTGGTAGGGAGGCATGGTGAGTGCAGGGGAGGAGATTTGTTACCTTGAAGCAGGGCAGGCAATTATGACTTCATGCCAATGTTAGGAGCAGTCCCTGGATGTGCAAGAGCATCAGGTCAGCCTCCCATATCTTGGAGATATTCTTGGGAGTGACCCTAAGGATTTGGGAAGTTTCTGTTTGTGGGTACATCTCCTATGTGTCCTTCTGGTCAGGAGGGAGGAGCATCAGGACCTCAGACTTTGCAAGCTGATACCTGTTTGGGGTCTGCAGGGGACCTATGCCACTGTCCAGCCATAATTTGAGGGCTTTGAGGTTCTGCTGCTGCTCGGCTTTACAGAAGACTTGAGGGTAGGCTGGCCTCAAGTCCCTCAGCATCGCCCATGTGATGTGGTCACCACACAGCAATCTGGCTATGGATGTGAAGAGCACACCTGGGAGATCATGCATTCCTGATGCTGCCCTGGCCTACAACATGGCCTCCCTTCTGTCCTCCTGGTATTAACTGAATGGATGAATGAATAATTAGTGAGTGAGAGTTTGTTCTGAGTAGGCTGGCCAGGACCCCCAGTATTGACAGGGATAGAACAGAGGCTGGGAATGCCGTCTAGAGGAGACTATCAGGTGGGACACCATCACACGGTGAAAAGCAGAGGAGCCACTGGGCAGAAGAGGCCTGATTTGCTCCCCACGATCTCAAGTGGAAGAAATGTGACCACCTGGGGGGGTGCTACAGGGGATGGATTCATTGTGGTATAAGAAGGGCTTGCTGAAGTCCAAGCTCTCCGTGGACATGGTAGGCTGACTCAGTATTAGTACTGTATGACCACTGCCACCATCACCACAGTCACCACCATCATCACCATCATCACCATCACCATCATCATCACCATCACCATCATCACCATCACCATCATCACCACCATTACCATCACCATCATCATCACCATTATCATCATCATCACCATCATCACCACCATTACCATCACCACCATCATCACTATCATCACCATCACTACCATCATCATCATCACCATCACCACCATCATCACCATCACCACCATCATCACCATCATCATCATCACCACCACCACCATCACCATCACCATCACCACCATCATCACCATCACTACCATCATCACCATCACCATCATCACCACCATCATCATCACCATCATCACCACCATCATCAACACGATCATCACCATCACTATCAACACCACCAACAACACCATCTCCACCACCATCATTATCACATCATCACCATCATCATAAACACTATCACCATCATCATCACCATCATCACCATCATTATAAACACCATCACCACCATCACCGTCACCATAACCATCATCATCACCACCACCACCATCACCACCACCACCACCATCACCATCCTCATCACCACCATCACCACCATCATCAGCATCTGCATCATCAGAATCACCATCACATTGATTTCATGTCAACTGACAGTGCTAAAGGGTGCTAGATATTTGGTTAAACCTTATTTCTGGGTGAGTTTGTGAGGGATTTCTGGTTGAGATCAGAATATGGGTAAAGCAGATTATCCTCCTCGATGTGGTGGGGGAGCCTCATTCAATCCATCAAGGGCCTGAATAGGACAAAAAATGCGAAGGAAGAGAGAATTCACCCTCTCTGCCTCACTGTTGAGCTGTGACATCCGTCTTTTGACCCTCAGACCGGGACTTAGGCTACAGACTCTCCTGGGTCTCCAGCTTGCAGATCCTGGGACTCCTCAGCCTCCATAATCATGTGAGCCAATTTCTTATAATAAATCTTGTTATATATCTATATCTGTATGTCTATATGTACATCTATCTATCTATCACCTATATCGTCTATTTCCTGTTGGTTCTGTTCCTCTGCAGAACCCTGACTAATACAGTCACTGAGGCCTACACTGGATAAAACAACTGAACAGAAGAAAGATTGTGGGGAAAACAGCAGGCTGGGCCACGAGTGTTTTCAGCTGCTGTCCTGCCATGGGCCGGTGGGGAGGTTGGGGGCCCGGTACCACACTGGTTTCTGCTTCCAGCCTTCAAGTTCTTGTCCAGCTCTGAGATAGAGTCCCGTGGGCTTCAGTCATGCTAGCATTTTTCTCACAAAGGTAGGCTTGCACGTGAGCCATGAGTTCTTGCAAACTCAAGAGATTTCTTGGGGAAAGTTGTCAGAATGAAGCACCAATATTTGAAGCACCAATATTTTAAGCACCGTTCAGCAATTCTGAACTCCCTATGGCCCCAATCATAGTGATTTGTCTAGCAAACAATAGCAGAGGATTAATAAAAGATGTAGAGAAAGGGCTCCTTCCATGGTTAATTGCTTGTAACCTTCAGAAGAGAATCTGGCACATTCCCCATTGTATCCTCAGAGGAAAGTGTCCCAGAGACACAGGTGTGAACACCAGAGCTGCAAACTGATGTTTCTGGCAATATCAGAATATCTCCATCCATCCTTTGAAGTTCGTGGTTTGTCATGGGCGTGAATGGGCCTGCCCTTGACAGAGACGACGTGTGTATGTTGCGTGTGTGAGGTCACGCATGAGACTGTACCACGTCTCATTGACCCTACTTCTCACACGTCAAAGATCATTCAGGAGGTAGAAGCCATAGCAGCCATTCTGTGGGTGAGAACAAGGCTTTGCAGGGACTGCCGAATGTTGGGTCCCAGCTGTGGCTGGAGCACCTCATGTGGGCCTCTGTCCACGTCAGGACAGGCACCCGTCCCTGAGGATGGCTGATGGCCACCTTTCCTCACGGCATTCTCTGCGCTGGGTGTTGCCCATCACAAGCCACACTTGATTATGCCTTCTATTCATCTCTCCATGTATCCATCCATGAAAGAACACTTTGGACACAATCCAGTCTGTGAAATGGACGTGTGATGCCCGTGACGGGGGAAGGGGGAGAGCGCCAGGCTGGGACGGTGAAGACAGCTGGATGGGCGTGCATGAGCGTCTGCCACTTAGGATGACCGAGGGGGTGGAAAACCCATCCAGAAGTCCAATTACGTTAACTTATCTCTGCTATCGATCCTACATTCCGGCCTAAAAAACAAAACCCTAATTACTGTACCGCTAATGGCTGACATGACAAATCCAGGCTCGTTGCCGCTGATGGTGAGAATTTAATTTTTCTTAAATTACAGCAATGGGGAGGATGCGGGGCACCCGGTGGTTTGTAGGCCCTCTGTCCCAGCTTTTCAGATCCTTGCAGGCATGCGCCCAGCACCTCCGACCCTGTGAACGCCCGGTTTCTGTCATGGGGTCTTTCCTGTTCATGCCTACCAATGCCTGAGGCGCCTTACTCTCTATTTCTGAGGGGGGGTGTCGTGGGGTTTCTTTTCCAAACCCCAAAACCCTGCCGTCTATTAATGGAGAGTCACCATTGAAATCAGTTCGGCCCCTCACCCTTCCGGATGCTTCCGAGGTGCTATCTGTCATCTGTGTGCACATGCCCTAAGTACCTCCAGAAAGGCAGCTGGAGAGACAGCCAGATCACGGCTGCAATCTGCAGATATAATTATATATAGAATGCATTTAATGCTTCACTGGGCAACTTGGTATAACAGTTTAATTTTTCACTGAAATCTAAATTTGCTCCCAGACTGTATATTTTTCTATCACATTAGATAATCAATCTGAGCAGAAATCCAATTTTAACTCAATCAACACTCCTCTGGAGAGGTTTCCACAAATGAGCAGCCCCCTCCCTAGGTTGTTTGAGGCTGGGAGATGGGTGGCTGCCCCTGGGGTCTGCATGGGTGTTTGGGGAGTGGTCCCAGGCTGACCTGCAGCCTCTCCACGACTAGCCATGGGTCCCCGGGGAGCTGCCAACCCACTGCAGAGGACCAGCTGCCTGGGTGGGGGCGGGGCACTGCCTGGCCGACAGGGCACCCAGGGTCCAAGTCTGTCCATCCCCCTCCTGCACCCTCATGGCCAGTCTGCAGAGCAGGGGCTGGACAGGTGGGGACGTCAGGCTCTTCCAAAGACCTTCTTGTCTGTCCGTGGTCTCTCATTTATTCCGGGGTCTCCCGTAGAAAATACTAGATGGTATCAGAGGCTGTGAGACCCTCTGCACCTGGGAGCTCCGGGAGGCCTCTTGCCCACTCCTAGGGCACACCGTGTCCTCCATCGTGGTTGGTGACCTGGGTCCTGACCCTGGCCGAGGCTTCATGTGGGATCCGTGAGGGGCTGGACCAGGCTCTCAGACCTTCGCTTGTCCCCCGCCTTCCTGCCCTTGCAGGGATGGAGCATTACTCACTCCATGGCCACAGGTGT
The DNA here is from genome assembly GCF_003265705.2 of Callorhinus ursinus. Classification (NCBI taxonomy): domain Eukaryota; kingdom Metazoa; phylum Chordata; class Mammalia; order Carnivora; family Otariidae; genus Callorhinus; species Callorhinus ursinus. The sequence continues at coordinate 1,112,201 of NW_027397110.1, read as the reverse complement.
ACAGTTTAGGGGTGGAGACGGTGCCCAAGACAGATGTGTGCCCCGTGACCCCGGGCACTGGGTCAGCGTCCTTCCATGTGGGGCTCCAGAACCGCCTTGCCCAGAAACAACAGACAGCAGAGAGACAGACGATGCCAGCCCTGAAAGGCAATTTTTCTTCCATAAACAGGAAAGTCTCACTAGGGCCAGATGAGGGGGAGGCTGCTGGAATTTATGAGAAGATTTTATGTTTAAATTACCAAAGAGCAAGCCAGCTTTCTCATGTGCAGCTTTAGGCAGGACCTGGCAGAACGATTGCCTGAGCAATAGTAAACCCACAGGGCAGGAGAGGCCCTGGGTGGGTATCAGGAGGGGGAGGAGACCCCGGGCTGTTAGCAGGAAGGGAGTATTTGTTCACCTCGACCATAGACCGTGGGGGTGGGAGCGGCATTGGAGATGGCTCTGGAAAACACCCCGGGAGGGTACCCTCTATTCGTGGACAACAGGGCTGGGGTGGGCAGGGGAAGGAAGGGCGGGCTGCTGAGCCCGGGGCTGGGCAGGTGGGGTCAGGGTGGAGACGCAGGTCTGTTCACTCTGGGCAACATTGTACGGACCCACTTGACACTGAGGGGAGAGCTGTCCCCTGGGACGCCTTGCTGACCCAGTTAGTTGCAGCTTCCCGGATGTTCAGCAGGGGTGTAGACTCTCGTTTCCTATCATTAAGGTGGAGTGATGCCAAGGGGTCTCTGTAACAGTGTGACGACCCAGGGTCTTCTGGCCGTGGCCGGGGTCCCCAGCTGGGACAGGCCTCGACTGCTCTTCTTGGCCTGCAGATAGCGTCCCTGTTGGCTTGGGTCACCTCTGGGGATGGCGTGTGGCCCAGGGGCCCCTCCCTGATCCGAAGCGGGCCCAGGAGCCACGTGGACTTCCCAGCTTGGCCTCCAGGCTGGGGCAGGGTCCTTGCAGGCCACGGCTCTGGTCCACCATGGGGCCGGCTCCAGAAGGAAGCGCCACTCTGCAACCTTCATAAATTTTGATTGACGCCACCAGGTTAGGAGACAGATGGATCCATCTCCCTGTGTGCCCCCAGAACCCCCACCCCCAGCCTCTCGTCTCGATTGAGCAACCCGGTGTGCACCTGGGCCCCACTCCCCACAGGCCTTGCTGGCTCAGGTGCTGTGTGAGGTGGGGGTGGGAGGCCGGGGGTGGGCACTCTGTCAGAGGCGCACGGAGGGGCTGCCCACGGAGGGGTTGCCCATGGGGGTCCTGCAGTATGCGCGGGGCAGAAATCCAGAACCGGCTGGGGGGCTGGAGCTCACAGCGTCAGGAAGCCAGACTCCAGGATGCGCAGCTGAGGACAGACCGGCTCACAGAGCCCTGTTTTCTCATGGAGCGGAGGCTCGTGGGCACCATGTGCCCGAGGGCCCCTTGCTAGTCACTGAGCAGGGGGCGAGCGGAGCAGGGACAGGGCTAGCAGGGCCCCCCGCCGCCCGGGAGCCAGATGCTGGACCGATGGGGGCCCTGTGTGCTTGTGGAGCCCCGTATGCATGCCGAGCCCCACTATGCGCTGACCCTGCTCCAGGCGCTGCCCCTCCTCCCAGCCATCCCCCAGAACTTTAGCTCCGAGCTCTGCATATAAGAAGCATGTGCCGTAAAGCCACGAGGCCAGGGCAGAACAGCGGGCTGGGCTCCTCTGCACCTTTACGGGTGGGGCGGGGGTCTCCCAGCTGCTGTGAGCCCGTGTGCCGGCCCGTGAGGGACAGTGAGCCTCCCCTCTGTCCTTCTCCACACGGGCCCTGAGCACAGCAAGCAATCAGGTGCCAGATGCAGGCGTGGAGCCCCTCGGCTTCCTTGACTCAGGAAACAGCCACCGTGTTGAGGGAACCCACGGCGCCCCGAGGTGCCCAGGCTGCTTCCAGCTTCTGGTGGAGAATCTGGGGCCAAGAATAGGGGTCAGCAAGAGTCCGAACTAACAGCAGGCCTCGCACTGGACCCTCACCCCTAGGAGCTGCAGTGACTCACAGCTTCCACAGCCTGGACACCCCAGCGGGGCCAGCGTCTCTGGGGACACGTCCCGCTGGCTCAAGTGTTTCCCTGAGAGGGGACCACTGGAGTCCAAGCCAAGCGCCCGCCGCTAGCAGGTGTCTTGGCACATCTGTAGGAAGGAGCCTTGGGTGGGTGCGTGGGGGCATGTCTGCCAAGTCCGCCCAGGGGATAGAGTGGGAAATTGCACACAACAAAGTGGATGGAGTGGCGCCAGGGAGCAGATGTGATTAGAAAGACATCCGTGGGCCTGCGTGTGAGCCGCCACGTGGTGTACACGTGGGAGACGCCAGGCCCCGCCTCCTTGCTGAGAAGACACAGTGCAGAGGGTGGTCCTGTGGCGGGTGACACCGTCTCAGCACACGGAGGGTCCCATGACCGCCCAGGACTGGGCGGCCTTCTGAGCGGCAGACTCCATGCGCACAGATGAGGAGGCGCTCCAGCCGAGGCCATGATGAGAGGAAGTGGATTAGCGCCCCATAAACCCAGCGAGGTCAGGGCCTGGAGGGCAGAGCGTGCAGACGCTTGCACTGGGTGGGAGGAGATGGTGAGGACCCCACTCTGTAATCGTGAGCAGACAAGGTTTTCTAAATAAAAACTTTAAACCAGAAGCACAAAACAACTGTCCTCACAAGGACGTTTCAACAATGTTTTAACAAAAGCCACCATAAATTAAGTGGGAAGACAAGTTCCATGCAAGAGAAAATACTACAGCACACAAAACAGAAGCCAGACTAGCCCTCGGAACAAAGAAAGAGCTCTTACAAATCAATGAGAGGAGAAAGGCAAACGACGGGCCACGTGCATGGGTGATTGATACACGAAGAAATGCATACACGCCCACGGACATATGAAAGATGCGCAGCCCTCCCGGACTTGGGCCAGTCAGAACCAGAGTGTCACCTGCCTTAGTGGACGACAGTCATTTCTAAGCGCAGATAACAATTCAGGGAGTTTTCAGGGGAGCAGGATGACACTGGGGTAAGTGGGGACTGGCAGAGTCGCTCTGGAAGAATCACGGTGGATAAAAGAAGCCACGCACAGGTGCTGAGTGACTCTGCCCATAGAAATCCAGACGGAAAGATGGGACGTACAGCCCCAGTCTGTCACCCAGAGCTGCGTGTGCACACGCTCGCCTACAGCGGCTCACGACACAAAACTCAGTGTCCGTCAACAGGGAGGTGGCAGGGCAAGCTTAAATGACATACGTACATTCCAAGGATTTCTAGGCTCATGCTTAGAGAGAGAGGGGGAGAAATACGTGTGTCCTGACACGGAGACAGCCCAGGGATATTTCCAGGGCACGGAAGCCCCTTGCAGAACTGGGCTACAGCGGTCCCGGTCTGGCAGTCAAAGTGTTTGGGGTGTGTGCCCATGTGCGTGCATGTGTGTGTGTGTGTGTGTGTGTGTGTGTGTCTCCACGTCTGTATGTGGTGTGTGTGTGCATGTGTCTCCATGACTGTGTGCGGTGCGTGTGTGTGCGTGTGTCTCCATGACTGTGTGCGGTGAATGTGTGTGTGCGTGTGTCTCCATCACCGTGTGTGGTGTGTGTGTGTGTGTGTCTCCACGTCTGTATGTGGTGTGTGTGTGCATGTGTCTCCATGACTGTGTGCAGTGCGTGTGTGTGTGCGTGTGTCTCCATGACTGTGTGCGGTGAATGTGTGTGTGCGTGTGTCTCCATCACCGTGTGTGGTGTGTGTGTGCGTGTGTCTCCATGACTGTGTGCGGTGAATGTGTGTGTGCGTGTGTCTCCATCACCGCACACAGTCATGGAGACACA